>NW_006239699.1:47044-97063 GCF_000226075.1 Solanum tuberosum | reverse complement strand
AGTCGGTTTTAGGTCGGTATTTCAAGGAATACAGACCTTTGGAGGTCGGTATTTGTAGGTCGGTATTCACTACTCCCTCCGTCCCATTTTATATGATGTACTTTGATTTGGCACAAACTTTAAGAAAAATGGAAAGACTTTTAAAACTTGTGGTCCAAAATGAATGATAGAAATTTGTGTGGCTGTAAATCATTTCATTAAGGGTAAAACAGACATTTTATAGTAAAATTGTTACTTAATATAGAAATGTGTCATTCTTTTTGGGACTGACTAAAAAGGAAAGTAAGTCATATAAATTGGGACAGAGGGAGTACATTTTTTTTCTTTGTTGCACATTTGGAAGACACTCAGTAGATTGTGCTTCAGTCCCAATACATAATATACATCTTTAATGGCATGTGGCTATGACTTCCCACTTTTTTCGATTCCAACAATTTATCCTTTCTTCTTTCCATTTTCAAAGGCTACACTTCCGCGTTGGAAAACTGTGAGTGAGAGGAAATTCTCTAGCATTTATGTCATTATATTTGGAGCAAGCAGTGTCCAAATACCAAGTTTTTTTTTCTCCTCTAACTTTCACCTGAAACAATATCAAAGGTTAGCCTTGGGTATAAAGATCAACTAGGGGTCCCTTTTTATTTGTACATGGATGGATAAGATTTTTTTTTCCTGGCCAAATGTGGAAGAGATTTTTGTTTTAGGGTTAGGGTGTTTTTCTTTTTAATGTAATAAACATTTTTTTGAAAGGATTTGGACTGAGCTTGAGATGTGTTTCGTAGGTCGCCAGAACTTCCACAATGAGTGCACACAGTTTCAAATTTGTGATTGATGTATATGACAAAAAAAAATTCTATTAAAACCTATTCCTTTTTTTATAGTCTTACTTTTTTGAATATGAGACACATTTTAGAGAACCTTGTCCATATGAGATTTTACTCCAAAACAAGTTTGAACTAGAGATTCCAAAAGAATAAAGATCAATTATGGTCTAAAGTTCTAAAAAATAATAAGATTTTAAAAAACAAATACATCATCTTTGCACCACTACGAAATACTTGACCTTAAACAATCACTCCATGGTGCCAACATCTATACTGGCTCCAATCATTCTTTGGAATTTATGGGAAAATAGGAATAGTAAACTATATCAAAACAAGAATATTAGTAGGATTCCTAGCACCCTCCGCAATATTTCCTTCCAAGCCATTGAATACTACCACTTGTCTTATTCCCCACCAAAAAAAAAAACCCCACACATATGACACCAGCGTACTGGCACAAACTCCCCGGAAGAATCCTAAAATTAAATTTTAATGGCTCGTATGAATTACATTCTACTAATGGTGGAACATGAGGAGTATTAAGGGCAACTGTATTGTGGGTTTTTCATGTAAAGTTAAATCTCAAAATGCCCTTCATGCAGAAATACTAGCTTTGCTCCAGGGCCTAACTCTAGCGCAAAGTAGAAATATTAAGCAATTACTGGTGGAAATCAATTCTCAGGTATTACTTAACACCTTAATCACATGGTAATAATCTCAGATACTCACACATTTATGCTGATTGCAGGTCGATACTC
The DNA here is from genome assembly GCF_000226075.1 of Solanum tuberosum. NCBI lineage: Eukaryota > Viridiplantae > Streptophyta > Magnoliopsida > Solanales > Solanaceae > Solanum > Solanum tuberosum. The sequence goes on along the minus strand of NW_006239699.1, from coordinate 95,484 downwards.
CTACAGTTGAAGGGGTCAACCATGAAGCACACCCCGAGGGAGGCTAATAAGGTAGCAAATTTACTAGCACTATACGAAAGGAAAACAAAGGATCCACATATGATATGTAATCAACCATATGTTTTTGATGTATCTCTTTCTCTTGTAAAATATGCTCTCGAAAGAGATTCTATGGGAACTGCATCATTTAGATCAGTTCCTCCTTTTTATGGATAAAACCTTTCTAAATTAAATAAATAAAACACCTTTGTTTCTAAGCAAAAAAAAAAGACTAATAGGCCTTATAACATAGAAGGTGTTAGGAGTATCACATTTAGAAATAAGGATTAAACAAGTATGAGAAAATAATTTAGTCATGTTACCTCCTTTGAAGAAGTATTGCACAAAAATAATGATGTCATGCTTGATAATCCTCCAACATGTTTGATTAAAAAAAAATATCATTGAATCCATCTTGAAGAGACATCAAAAACCTTATTTTTAAATTAGTTGATTATAGATCTATATCCGAAAATTTCCAATTTGCATCTTTGATTTTATGTTCAAATGACAAATCTAGGGTTATATTCATGAAATAAATGCATATTCAATTTAAGCTTACCTTAAGCTTGTAGGTGACAAATCTAGGGTTTTATACTCAACCCTTGTAGAAGAGTAACTGATGCGTGCATTTTTCCTATTCACAATCGCATTGATTGGTACAACCCTAATTTTCTTCATCACCTTTTGTTATCTCAATGAACAGCCTCTACACCAAAGAATGAAAAATTGTTTAAATGCTTCAAATGGTCTTAAACATATCAAAAAAACTTTAAGTTTGGCTAAGCCAATTTTAACGAGTCAACAATAATTATATGGGACTAATCATTTGGTCAAATTACCCCTTTGATCACCAATATTATACAAAATAAAAGGGGAGAAAATAGTCAAATGACCCCATAACCTATTATAGTATCTCTCTCTCTCTCTCTCTCTCTCTATATATATATATATATATATATATATATATATATAGAGAGAGAGAGAGAGAGAGAGAGATACTATAATAGGTTATGGGGTCATTTAATGTTTAGGTTTAGAATTAAGTTGGAGTTAACCACTTTTGTCCCTTTTTGGTTATTGCCTTTCACGATGATTACGTTTATATTTTATGCTTGAACATCTATAATCGGTATACTTATAAGTATTGTGTTTTAAGTTTTTCTTATGATTTATATTAGAAAGTATATTTAAGGGATTCAATATTATTACTTTGGTTATGTTATTAATTATTGACATAACCGAATAACCAAACCGAAAAAAGCCAAACCGAATAGAGAAAAACCAAACCAAACCAAATTTATTTTGGATCGGATTGGGTTACACTTTTACAAAACCAAAAATCAAAAAATCCAAACCAAATAGTGCAAAACCAAACTGAAAAAACGAATGCACACCCCTACTTCACGGGGATCCTATTAACCCCTTAGACTATTTAAAAGTCAAATTAATTCCACCCTGAAACCGTAAAATGTCATCATTAATCATGTGTCTTGTGGTGAAATATACACGCTTGACACGTATATTCACTAGTTAATGAAAAAAATAAATTTAAAAAAAAAACATTTTTCTCCTTCTTCTTCCACCTTTCTTCCTCAATCATTTTTTTCAACCTTAACCACATTAAAACACCATTTTTGACCTCAATAAATGTCACGACTCAAGACTATCCCCTAGACGTGACATGGTACCTAGAGTCCTGAGAAGCCCTAAGTTAACCACATAGTGTAGCATGACACTAAGATAGCATACATAACTCAAATGACAAGGATTTGGGGGAATTGTACGGAAGCCTCTACATTTTTGCACATATTTTGGGCATTTAGGAGCCATTTAGAGAAACTGGAGATTTTCTCAGTTTTTCGTGTGCGTTAGCCCATTAATATTTTGGTATAAGACTTTCAGATGATATTTTGCAAAACCTTAATGAAACCCTTCGACGGGCGTTTAGGGAGAAATGCGTGAAGCCTCTCCATTTTTTGCACATATTTGGCGCATTTAGGAGCATTTTACAAGAATTAAGTGGTTTTTTTTTCAGTTTTTCATGTGTGTTAGCCCATGAATATTTTGGTGATATGGACTTTAGATGATTTTTTTTTCAAAATCTTTACGGAACCCTCCGTAGGGAGTTAGGGGAGCAGCACGTGAAGCCTCATCTTTTTTTTGCAAATATTTTGGATATTTAAGGAGCCATTTTACAAGAACTAGGTGATTTTCTCAATTTTTTTTGAATATTTTGATGATATGACTATTGGACGATTTCTTTGCAAAATATTTCCAGAACCCTCTGTAGGGAGTTAATTGCACATATTTTGGTCATTTAGGAGCCATTTTATAGGAATTAGGCGATTTTCATAGTTTTTCATGTGTATTAGACCATGAATATTTTGGTGATATGTCTTCCAGGTGATTTTTTTTTTTGCAAAACCTTTATGGAAACCTTCGTAGGGAGTTGGGGGAACAGTATGTGAAGCCTCACCATTTTTTACAGATATATTAGGCATTTAGGAGTCATCAGACTTCAAAATCAAGAAGAACAACAATTCAACTAGCAGTCAAACTAGATTTTATCCAACTTGTGGCTATAGGCAAGGAACCTATAATAATAATGCAAAATTGAAAACTTTAGACTAATGAAGAGTTGAGTCAAGTGAGGAATTTGTTACACAACAAAGGAACAGGTGAATACAAGGCAAATTTAGCATGTACTTTTTCACTAATGGCTCAACTTTGTGCACATGAATGGATTATTGATTCAAGGGCAACTCATCACATCACTTCCTCTGAAGAATTCCTAAATGACTTACACAAGGGAAAAAGGGTCTGAAAAATACTCCAACTTTGGCCAAAATTACTGTTACGATATCAAACTTTATGGAGGATCTTTTACCCCCTGCACTACTTAATAGTGTATTTTAAAGGTATATATGTGCCCACATGGATACGTCACTATTTATAATGATGAAATATTTATGATGTCCACGTGGGCACATATATACCCTAAAAATACACTATTAAATAGTGCAGGGGGGTAAAAGGTCCTTTCCAAAGTTCAGTATTGTTACAACAATTTCGGTCAAAGTTCAAATATATTTCAGACTCATTTAGGGCTCTATTAATTCTCAAAACCACTCCCTTGGGAGCGATCCCAACCCTTGGTTGGGTTACTAAACTATTGTACGATCGTAGACACTTGCATCGAAAGTTGTGTCTTGATTACGCAAACATCAATTTGCAACTACACTTCATAAATTAAATCACAATTAATGATTAAACTCACTTCAAAATAGCATTTAAACTAGTAATTAACAATACCCATAAACTAATTCAGCCCATAATCACATGATCACACCACAAGAATTTGGGTTTTAGCCAAACATCATAAAAAGGTAAAAATAATTACCAAATCGATTATCCATCAACTGGGTAAGAGTGATTTAGTCTTTACAATGCTTCAATTTGTCGAATCTTCGAAACCCACTTCCAAATTCTCCAAATTGAACCTCTCAAATTCTTCAAAACTATGAAAAACTACAGAGAAAAATTTTCTCAAACTAATTCAGTATAAGATAGCGTTTAAACATAACTCAACATGCGAAAATAAATGTTCAAAATCTAATTTATAGTCACCAAAATTAAGCCACAAAAGTTCATTTGGCGAAGTAAGTCAGGCTCGCCGAACCACTCGGCGATCCGCCCTTTGACCTCTTCCATCGCCTTTTTGCCTTGACACTCAGCATCCTCAAGGTCTGTAACTTTGTGCAATCTATTTTGGCTTCGCGGAACTACTCAGCGATTCACCGACTGCTCCTTTTTTTCGCCGACTGGGTTTCTTCCCACAAGGATGGCACACTGGAACTTTAGGCAGTCAAGCTAGCCACTCGACAATTCACCAAGCTAAGTGCTCTTGTCGATCACCAGGCTTGCCTTTCTTCAATTCTTCAGTTTGTTTTGTTCCTTTTTGCCTGTTAGTGTCCTTGCTTTGTTCCTCAATCCATATACCTGAAAATAAAGGATTTAACATCAGTTTATGGCACAAATTAAGCATTTGAGGCCACTAACTCTATATAAACAAATCCCCAAATGAGTCCAAATCTCTGACTCATCACGCCCCAACTTCCCTCCCGTAGTTCAGGGTCTGGCGCCCTACGCTACTCAGTGCGCCAGGGTTGCCAGGTCCTCTACCCTTTCAACTATCTTTTCGTATGAGTTCCCTCGAATCGTACCTATGTCTTCTAATTGATTTCTACACTCTAAGGTACATCTAGATATCGAGAGATCATCCATAACATGAGATCATAACCTTTGAATCCATAATTCAAATTCAAGGTAGAGTTAAGAGTCAAATCTTAAGGGTTCTTCGAGTCATTTTAAGAGGTCTTTTACAATTGTTTTACAACTTGTTTTAAATTACTTGAGCACAAAGTTGAGGAAGAGTAGAGCTGAGTTCATTTTCTTTAAAATTATATATGGGAACTAAGTATTCCAAAGAGCAAATATTCTTACATTTAAGATGAGAGAAAACATTGATTTCCAAATAGTTCATGAACAGTTTTCAGCATCATCTCTTTTTAGAGAAACCTTTTGAGTAATAATCTCAAAGTTGAGGAAGAGGAAATGTTTTCTTTAAAACATAATGATATAAGTGTATTTTGGGAGTAGTATTGAACATTGATATGGGGGAGAGTTCTAACAACTCACAGCCCCCATAAACTATGCAGTCAACGTGGGTAGAAAAGGATCATACTCTTAGATGATTCCTTTATTGATTTTAAGCATAGACTAGTGGATCCATTTAGTTAAGGAGTTCTATACCCTGGCAAAGTATAGAATAGTTATGGCAGCATGGACTAGACGTTGAATCATCACATAGCTTATAGTGATGGTTGTCGGTTAGAGAATCTCCCAAACAGAGTTTACTTTATAGTTTTGAATACAAATAGAGTTTATATTGTATTTTCTAATACATTGAGTTGTTATCTACTATTTTAAAGATTTTCTTTATATTGGATTATTTCTATTACTTTATATTGAAATGAGGTTGAGTTGAGTTGAGACGAGTTTAGTGTTTCTTCTGTTCCAGTTCAAGCTTATGTCTTGTTTTAGATTTCCCCTCACATGCTCGCACATTCCATGTAATGACACTATTTGGCCTGCATCGGTAACCAAGATCAATATCCAGCGCTTCATTGATCCAGTTCAGTTGAGTTTTAGAGTTATTGGTGAGCCTCCTTGCTTTCGGAGGATCCTTTCTTTGTTATTTTAGTTATTAGGATAATCAGGGGTCTTGTCCCGACATCCCTCATAGTATTAGATGCTTCATAGATAGATAGACTGTCACGCCCCGAGCTACCCCCGAGACGCGGACACAGGACCTAGGACCACAAGTGATCCCAAGCTAACCCTGCTGGCATAATCTGAGCATACTATAATTAACATGAATAAAATAACTGATGCGGAAGCTAAAATCATAATTAAAGAAAAGATGGGGAATACCCATATACTATAACTAAGAGAGTTTAATACAAAAGATATTAACTCATACTAGGCTGAAACTAACTATGTCTGAAAGTAAGCCTCTAAATTGACTAGAAATGTTGGGACATGCCCCAACTAGATCTAGCAAAATTGAAACTAAAGACTGAAAGCATGAAGGATATCATGTCTCTGGTCCTCGGAGGATGAGGACTCACCACTACTAGTCTGCTGAGCTGAAGATCGGAAAATGATCTAAGTGCAATCTGGATGCTGAGAGCCTGAACCTACATCACAAGAAGATGTAGCGCAATATATGCGTCAGTACTAAAAGGTACCGAGCATGAGGATGGTGTATTGCTGAAGTACATATATAACTGAACAAGCAAAGAAAAGCAATGACATATATCTGGATATGATAGAAGGCTGAAAAGTACTAAACATGACTGATCTGCATGCAATAACCGACTATGACATGCTGAAGTTGAATATTGAACATGGTTAATGCAAATGGAGTCTGACTGATAAAAGGAGCTACTAATCACCGATAATAAAACCACATGAGCTAAATGTGGAGTCCGATGTATACGCCCCATCGAGAGGACCCAATATACCCTGCCAGAGGTATAAAGGCATGCTGGCGTGATCACTAATCTGTTGCCCATGGAAGGGACTTACAACCTACTTGGCTAGTAGTTCTGGGACTATTTGGGTACGCTAAACCCTAGTTCAACTCGGTATTATGATAGTCCTAATGAATTTAGTAGTAAACTAATTATGACTGATTTTCTGTAATTGTTCTAGATAGCTCAAAACTAGACATGCAAATTGAACGCAACAATTTAAACTAACATTGATGCATAATACTGAGGCATGTATAACTGATTTCTGATAAAGTCTGTCCTAACACATGTAATTCAAGAACTAAAGAAATACATAGCTAGGGTTATGAAATTCATACGATAATCTGAAGAAGACGTGACATGCTGATTCGGAACATTAAAACATAACTAAAACGTGACATGTTGTTTGGACGTTAGAACATATAGTTAAAAATGAGATTTCTAAATTGGAACGCTTTTAAAATAGTCTCTTCATGAAAATTGGCTGTAACTTTAGAAAATACTAGGGTTCATTCATAATCATTGAAAAACGATCAATATTTGGATCATTCTAACATTTAAACCCAAAATCAAGAAACGTTCAAGAACCCTAATTTCGTTCATAGCATGGAATCAAGAATCGTCTGAATTCTAGGGATCTAACGAGCGAAAGGGACCCATTAGTGAAATCCAACATACCTGGTGACGAAATATCCACGAAAAACTATCAACTAGGGATGGACTTGACTTCTCCGGTGACTTTCTAGCGTTTTCCGGCGGCGGCTTGGGGTTAGCTAGGGTTTTGGCCGCCCCTCTCTCTTCTCTCTTCTTTTCTTTTCTTTTAGTTAATTAAATGACTTAGGTAAGTTCTAGTTAGGTTTCTAGGATTTTAAATGACTAACTAAAACCCTTTTAATTTAGGAATTAAAAAAAGAGTGGGAAAAAACAAAAATACCCTTGACTTAAAAGTTGTCCAAATCCTGAAAATTCTGTAGTTTTTTATTTTTCTTCACGAATCTGGGGTGTTACACAGACACTAGTTCATGAGTCTTTTCATTTTCACTTGTTTATGTTGAGACTTGAGTTGCCTCTTTGGCTAGTTGAATGTTTATTTTTAAGACATTCTAAGTTATCTTTTGAGACAGTTGAGTAAAGTTTACCTTTTAATTTTTATTTGATTTATGAGTAAGTCTTCTGCTAAAAGTTAAGCCAAACCAAGGGTTCGCTTGGGGCCAACAATGGTTCTCAAATGCCGGCCACATCGAGGATGTAGGCTCGGTGAGTGACAAACTTGGTATCAGAGTACATAATTCAAAAGTCCTAGGGTGTCTACGAAGCCGTGTCTGTATAGTCCTACTTATCGGTGTGAAGCACGCCACATCTATAATTAGGAGGCTGCAACATTTAGGATCTATCTCACTTCTTTCATACTCTTTTCATGCGATAGAGTTCATCTCTAAAAAGTTTATTTCTAATTCATGCTTGCGCGTATCTTTCAGATCATGACTCCATGAAGTATGTCTGAGGTCGTCCAACTAGGAGGACCGTTGAGGATCAAGGAGTACCCAATGTAGCAGAAGTGCAACCCTAAGGACAGGCCACTAACGCTTAGTTCTGGGAAGCTATCCGGATGTTGAGTCAAGTTTTGACCAACCAAGTTGCGCAACAAAGAGAGGTTCGACAGGATGTGACTGATACGTCCAGGATCCGAGAGTTCTTAAGGATGAATCCTCTAGAATTCACCGGTTTAAGTGTCACTGAGAATCTGAAATACTTTGTCGAAGAGCTACGAAGGTTTTTGAGATTATGCATGTTGCTGATGTTGGGTGAGTGGAACTAGTTGCATACCAAGTGAAGGGTGTCGCTAGAATCTGGTTTGACTAATGGAAGAAGAATAGAGCTTAGGGTGCACCAATTGTGAGCTGGGCTGTGTTTGAGGAGGACTTCATGGGGAATTTCTTTCCCCGTGAACTGAGAGAGGCCAAGGTAAGAGAATTCCTCACTCTTAAGCAAAAATCTATGAGTGTGCATAAGTACAGTCTTAAGTTCACTCAACTTTCCCGTTGTGCTATGGGGATGGTTGCTTACATAAGAAGCAGGATGAGTCTATTCGTTGTCTCATATTTCAAGTAAGGAGGGCAAGGCAGCTATGCTGATAGGAGATATGGACATAGCAAGACTTATGATCCATGTGCAACAGGTTGAGAAAGATAAGCTGAGGGATAAAGAAGAGTTCTGAAACAAGAAAACTAAGACAATTGGGAACGAATTTGGATAGAAGAAGAGTAATGTAAAATGGTCATCTTTCTAACAAAAGAAAAATGGACCTGTTCAATCATTAGTCGCCAAGAGCAAGAGAATTCGCCGGATGTTGTCACTGGTATGATCAAAGTCTTTTCTTTTGATGTTTATGCCTTACTAGATCTATGAGCTAGTCTATCTTCTGTGACTCCTTCTATTGCCATGAATTTTGATATTCTTCCTGAGCAACTTCTTGAGCCCTTCAGTGTTTCTACACCATCGGTGAATCTATTCTAGCTGAGAGAGAGTTTATTGTGGTCGTACCATTTTTTTCAATCACAAGGACACCATGGCTGACTTAGTTGAATTAGACATGGTAGATTTTGATGTTATTCTAGGTATGGACTAGCTTCATGCCTGTTATGTTTTTCTTGATTGTAAAACTCGAGTAGTTAAGTTCCAGTTTCCTAATGAGCCAGTTATAGTGTGGAGGAGTAGTTCAGCATTGCCTAAGGGTAATTTTATTTCGTACCTTAAGGCTAGAAAGTTAGTTTCCAAGGGGTGCATCTATCACTTAGTACGAGTTAATGACTGTAGTGTTAAGACACCACCTATTCAGTCAGTTCCAGTTGCTAATGAGTTTTTATAGCTCTTTCCTGATGATCTTCCCGGAGTCCCTTCTGAGAGAGAAATAGACTTCGGTATAGATATTCTTCCCGATACTCGTCCCATCTCTATTACGCCATATAAAATGGCTCTACCAGAGAGTTAAAAGAGCAGTTGAAAGACCTTCTTGAGAAAGGCTTTATTCGACCAAGTGTCTCACCTTGGGGCGCTCCGGACTTATTTGTAAGGAAGAAAAATAGTTCTCTTAGAATGTGCATAGATTACCATTAGTTGAATAAGGTTACTATAAAGAATAAGTATCCCCTTCCGAGAATTGATGATCTCTTCGATCAACTTCATGGTGCCACTTGTTTTTCTAAGATAAACCACAAATCAGGCTATCATCAGTTGAGAGTTAAAGAAAGTGACATCCCTAAGACAGCTTTCAAGACCCGTTATGGTCATTATGAGTTTTTGGTTATCTTTTGGCGTAACTAATGCTCCCGCAGCATTCATGGATCTTATGAAAAGAGTATTCAAGCCTTATTTAGACATGTTTGTTATTATATTCATTGATGACATTCTAATCTATTCGAGGCATGAGGAAGATCATGTTAGTCATCTCAAAGTAGTTCTTCAAACTCTCAAGGATAGAGAGTTGTATGCTAAGTTCTCTAAGTGTGAATTTTGGCTTGAGTCTGTGGCATTCTTAGGCCATATTATTTTTGGTGAAAGGATTTGAGTTGACACTGAAAAGATAGAGACAATGCAGAACTGGCCTAGACCCACATCTCCAACTAATATTATGAGTTTCTTGGGATTGGCTAGTTATTATAGAAGGTTTGTCAAGGGGTTCTCATCTATTTCATCCCCGTTGACCAAGTTGACTCAGAAACCAGTTAATTTTCAATGGTCTGAAGCTTGTGATAAATGCTTTCAGGAATTGAAAAAGCAGTTGACTACTGCCCCATTATTGACCTTACTAGAAGGCACACAAGATTTTGTGGTGTATTGTGATGCGTCCAGAGTTGGAATGGATTGTGTATTGATACAAAATTGGCTGATGTTGTGTTTGCTTTGAAAATATGGCGTCACTATATTTATGGTGTTCATATGGACGTGTTCACCAATCACAAGAGTCTTTAGAATGTGTTTAGTCAAAAAAAGCTTAATCTCAGACAGAGGAGGTGGTTGGAGTTACTGAAGGATTATCACATGAGTATTCTATATCACCCATGTAAGGCTAATGTTATTGTTGATGCCTTGAGTAGGTTGTCTATGGGTAGTACTTCCCATGTTGAGGAAGAAAAGAAAGAGTTAGCCAAAGATGTGCATAGGCTTGCACGATTAGGAGTCTGACTAATGGATTCCAATGAAAGAGGAGTAGTAAGGATAAATGGGACTGAATCATCATTAGTGTCTTAAGTGAAAGAGAAACAAGAACAAGATCCTATTTTGCTTCAATTAAAGGCAAATGTTCATAAGCAAAAAGTGATGACTTTTGAACAAGGGGGAGATGGTTTACTGAGGTATGAAGGTAGATTATGTGTACCCATGGTGGATGAACTCCAAAAGGGGATCATGGAGGAAGCTCATAGCTCTAGATATTCTATCCATCCAGGTTCCACAAAGATGTATCGTAACTTAAGAGAAGTCTATTGGTGGACTAGTATGAAAAAATGTATTGCATAATTCGTTGCTAAGTGCCCGAATTGCCAACAAGTCAAGGTAAAGCGCCAGAGGCCCGGTGGTATGGCTCAGAACATAGATATTCCAAATTAGAAGTGAGAGATGATCAATATGAATTTCATTACAGGTTTACCACGGTCTCGCAGGCAACATGATTCGATTTAGGTGATTGTAGATCAAATAACTAAATCAGCCCACTTCTTGCTGGTAATTAAAAACTACCCATTCAATAGAAGATTATGTTAAGTTATATATTCAAGAGGTAGTCAGGATTCATGAAGTTTCGATGTCCATCATTTCAGATAGTGGTGCGTAATTCACCGCACAATTTTGGAAGTTTTTCCAGAAAAGTTTGGGTTTGAAGGTAAATTTGAGTATTGCTTTTCATCCTCAGACTGATGGTCAAGCAGAGCGTACAATTTAGACTCTAGAGGATATGTTGAGGGAGTGTGTAATCGATTTCAAGGGAAATTGGGATGATCAGTTACCTTCATTGAGTTTGCTTACGACAACAGTTATCACTCTAGCATCCAGATGGCTCCCTATGAGGCTCTTTCTAGGAGAAAATTTAGATCTCCTATTGGATGGTTTGAGGTTGGTGAAGCTGGTTTGATAGGACCTGACTTGGTTCATCAAGTTATGGAGAAAGTGAAGCTAATTCAAGAGAGGTTGTAAACAACGCAGAGTCGTCAGAAATTCTATACTACTGTTAGGATAAGATACTTAGAGTTTGAGGTAGATGATTGGGTTTACTTAAAGGTTTCAGCCATGAAGGGTGTTATGAGATTTGGCAAGAAAGAGAAGCTTAGTCCCCGGTATATTGTTCCTTACAGGATATCCAAGAGGATTGTCAATGTAGCCTATGAGTTGGAGCTACCGTCAGAGTTAGCAGCAGTCTATCCGGTGTTTCACATTTCAATGTTGAAAAAGTGTAAGGGAGATCCTTCACTAATCATACCTTCTGAAGATATTGGTATTAAGGATAGCTTATCTTATGAGGAGATTCCCGCTCAGATTCTAGATTATCAGGTTTGCAAGTTGAGAGCCGAGGAGGTAGCCTCAGTCAAGATACAGTAGAGGAATCAGTTTGTTGAGGAAGCTACTTGGGAGGTTGAGGAGGATATGAAGAAGAGATACCCACATCTCTTTAAGTTCGGAGAAAATAAAAATTAAGGTACTAATCATTTTCTTGGCATTTACTTTAGTTGAAATGTTGTGTTACTTTGCATATTGAGTGTTTGAGCTGGGTGTTAGATGTTAACACCCTTGGTCTACTTAGAGTAATCTCATTCGAGGATGAATATTCTCAAGGGGGAGATATTGTAACACCTCGGTATTTGAAAGAGCTAATAATAGAAAGAACTAAATTGGAGATAGAAAAATCTGAAATTTTGCATGTTAAGCATAGGTTATGAGTTTTTGGGGTCAACTTCAAACGACCATATCTTTAAGTACATGATGAGAAGGTGGCCCATAAGATATCAAATGAAAGGACTTGGAATTCTCTTCCCAACGCCACCGAGTTTGTTAATTTTCGAGCTCCTATGAGGGAGATATGCCTATTTGAAGTCAGGTTGTCCATTTAAGGAAAGTTACCCGGATTTAAGAGGAGTATTTTGGTCTTTTCTTTACCCAATCAGATTAAAACGAAATTTGGTATTAATTAGGGGTCTAAACTGATTTGGTTCATTTTTAAAAATCCTAAAATATGCTAGGGTTTTGAGAATAGTTCAAGAAGAGAAGAAAAGAGGAGAAGATTCAAGCGTTCGTCAAGTTTTTTAGGCTTTTCTTACGAATTTTTTCGCCAAGGGTTGATCCCTAAGAGGTATGTGAGTTCTCATACTGTCAGTTTTTTTCACCCACACGCCAATCATGTTATTTTCAGAGAAGCTTCGTTCTTGAAGTTAAAGAATTTGAGTTCTTGATTAGTTTCTTGAAAGTATTGTTTCCGTTCTTCAATTAGGATGGGTTTGATGAGTTCTTGAGATAAAAGTTAGTGAATTGAGGTTGGTTTGGAGTAGATTATCCTGTACATAAGTTGAGTATTCTATTCTGAGTGATTTGGGAAGAAACCATTCGATTCTAGGCGAATTAAGGTTGAAAAATGAGTAAGAAAATTTATCGGGAAATTCTAGGCTGGGTCTAGCGCGTCGCGCCAGCAGTGCGCCAGAAAGTGGGGTATGTAGTTTTGCTCGTGGGGCGTCGCGCCACTCAGTGAGCCCCAACTTCCCTCCTGTAGTTTAGGGTCTGGCGCCTTGCACCACATAGTGCACCAGGGTTTCCAGGTCCTCTACTCTTTCGACCTTCTTTCCATATGAGTTCCCTCGAATCGTACCTATGTCTTCTAATTGATTTATACACACTAAGGTACATCTAAACATCGAGAGATCATCCATAACATGATATCATAACCATTGAATCCATAGTTCAAGGTAGAGTTAATAGTCAAGTCTTGAGGGTTGTTCCAGTCATTTTATGAAGTCTTTTACAATCGTTTTACAACTTGTTTTAAATGACTTGAGCCTAAAGTTCAGGAAGAGTAGAGCTGAGTTCATTTTCTTTAAAATGATATATGGGAACCAAGTATTCCCAAGAGCAAATATTTTTTACATATAAGATAAGAGGAAACACATATTTCCAAAGAGTTCACGAATAGTTTTCAGCATTATCTCTTTATAGAGAAACCTTTCGAGTAATAATCTCAAAGTTGAGGAAGAGGAAATGTTTTCTTTAAAACAGAATGAACTAAGTATATTTTGGGAGTAGTATTGAGCACTGATATGGGGGAGAGTTCTAACAACTCACAGCCCCCATAAACCATGTAGCCAATGTGGTAGAAAAGGGTCATACTTTTTTGATGATTCTTTTATTGCATTTTAGCATAGACTAGTGGATCCACTTAGTTAAGGAGTCCTATATCTTGATAAATTATAGGATAGTTCTGGCAGCTTGGGCTACACGTTGTATCATCACATAGCTCATAGTGATTGTTGTCAGTTAGAGAATCTCCCTAACAGAGTTTACTTTGTATTTTTGCATACAAACAAAGTTTATATTGTATTTTTGCATACAAACAAAGTTTATATTGTATTTTTGCATACAAACAAAGTTTATATTGTATTTTTGCATACAAACAAAGTTTATATTGTATTTTTGCATACAAACAAAGTTTATATTGTATTTTTGCATACAAACAAAGTTTATATTGTATTTTTGCATACAAACAAAGTTTATATTGTATTTTTGCATACAAACAAAGTTTATATTGTATTTTTGCATACAAACAAAGTTTATATTGTATTTTTGCATACAAACAAAGTTTATATTGTATTTTTGCATACAAACAAAGTTTATATTGTATTTTTGCATACAAACAAAGTTTATATTGTATTTTTGCATACAAACAAAGTTTATATTGTATTTTTGCATACAAACAAAGTTTATATTGTATTTTTGCATACAAACAAAGTTTATATTGTATTTTTGCATACAAACAAAGTTTATATTGTATTTTTGCATACAAACAAAGTTTATATTGTATTTTTGCATACAAACAAAGTTTATATTGTATTTTTGCATACAAACAAAGTTTATATTGTATTTTTGCATACAAACAAAGTTTATATTGTATTTTCTAATACATTGAGTTATTATCTACTGTTTTAAATCTTTTATTTATACTACATTATTTCTATTCTTTTATATTGAAATGAGGTTGAGTTGAGTTGAGACGAGGTAAGTGTCTCTTCAGTTTCAGTTCAAGTTTATGTGTTGTTTTATATTTTACCTCACATGCTCGTACATTCCATGTACTGACGTCATTTGGCCTATATCTTTTATGATGCAGATACATGTAACCAAGATCAGCATCCAGCACTTCGTTAAGTTCCAGAGTTATTGGTGAGCCTTCTTGCTTCCGGAGGATCCCTTTTTTATTTTTAGTTATTTCAATTGTTAGGATGATCGGGGTTCTTGTCCCTTCATCCCTCATAGTATTTGAGGCTTCATAGATAGATAGACACTATTTCATTAGTCTTTTCATTTTCAGTTGTTTATGTTGAGACTTGAGTTGCCTCTTTGGCTAGTTGAATGTTTATTTTTAAAACATTTTAATTTATCTTTTGAGACAGTTGAGTAAAGTTTACCTTTGAAATTTTATCTTATTTATGAGTAAGTCTTCCGCTAACAGTTAAGTCAGGCCAAGGGTTCGCTCGGGCCAGCAATGGTTCTCGAGTGTCGGGCATGTCCAGGGTGTAGGCTCGAGGCGTGACAATCTGCCAAGGGATATTGTAATTACATTTGATCATCTCAAGAACTATATTTGAATCAAATTCCAAGATTACATTGTTATGCTCATTTTGAGAACACCACTCCAGGGCATTTAGAGCAGCCTTGGCTTTGGCCATATTGCTAGTATCCCTACCGATACTTCAAGAAATGGCCATGATAATTTCATGTCTATGCTCTCTTCCATTGGCATCCTGGATCCCATCAATATTAATCTTCATCAAATTTTCGGGTGGTTTAACCTATGTAACCACAAAACACTCAATTTTGGGAATAAGGTCGGTAATTTGTTGATAGATAATTCCCCACTTGGAGCTCCATCTTATATTAGTCTTTTCCCTGGATACTATCCTTTTTAGATGAGATAGAGTTTGATGAATTCTCTTTGTATAACATTTATTTCCTCCATATATTACTGAACATATCACTTTCCATATCTCCCAGAAAAATATGAAAGAAGTTCTTTATAAAATAGTCTGACGGAGTGAGTTTTTTAGCTTGATATCCCACTATTTTTAGAGCATATACTTGATAGGTACATCCTCCCAAGAAATTCCAACAGGGTTTCCAAATAAATTCCACATATGTTCTGCAATTTTCCTCCCAATGAAAGTGTGGTTCATAGTATCTTTTTGGTCAATAGGGCAATAAAAACAGCTAGCATCACATTCTATCCCAAATCTAGACGCAACAATAATCTCATTAACTCTTAATGAAATAGTTTATAACTATGAAAATCACTATGACTTGTTTTCATGTTCATTTTTTGAAATTAGAGAAGTTAAAAATAATTATTGACGTTAAATATTACTCGAATTATTGGGGATTCATAAGTGAAAGAAATCATTTTATCTACTAATAGTGATAAATTGGTATACAATGTGTATGTGTAGAACTATCATGTATCAAAGAATATACCTAATGTTGTATTAATAGGCAGAATGAGCATATTCAAAACTAAATTCACTGCCACAATGTCATTTTAGCAAAATGTAGAACTGTTATTCTAGACTTTAGTCCCTCCTTATTGTTGTTCTTATTGGGGTTGGGAGAATTTTCTGGTGAAACTTACATTGCAGATCCCAAGTCACTCCTAATTCTCATTGTTTGGGTTATTTTCATCATTGTCCTTCTTTTCATCATTGTTCTTGCCATCCTTAATCCGTTGGGCAGAACTCTGTCGGAGTGAATTAGGAAATTTTCTATTAGAGTGAATCAGAAAATTTTATAATCCGATATTTTTCCGGCGGCGATTCTTTGAAGGATGAAGAGATTAGATCTGTTAATTTGCTTTTTTTTCAATTTCTTTCAAGTTAAACTTGTCTTCATTAATTTTTATGTGCAAAAAAGTTACAGCGTTGCATTTAATAAATTGTGTTTCATGAAATATGGACCCATAATACAACTAAAATAATTACACCCGCCAAAATTATTTATCTTATCACCCATAATACAATTAAAATAATTGCACCCGCCAAAATTTTTCTCATCATTGTTCTGGTGATAGATTTGTTTCATTAGTGTTGCCTTTTTAACTTTTCCATAATTGTTGTTATTAATGTTCTTATTATTATACTTCACATAGTACTATTATTATTTATACAACAAATATTTTATTCAAATTAATATGATGTTAGTCATATGTTTCAATACAATAACTTGGATGTTATAATAAAAATATTATTTATTACTAAGAAGAATTGAGTAATTTAGTTTAATATTTTAAAATATTTTTATAATATATATATATATATATATATGAAAATCATAAATTTCACCATTAAAAGATTTACTAGCTTCACCCTTAGTCATCCTGATCATAGCTCGCAAAATTGCCAAGTGCAATATATATTGTGGTCTATAAGTGTAGGACAAAGACGAGCCTTGATGCTCATGGTGTATGCACTTGGTAGTGTCGTAAATAGTGTACAATATGAGTTTCTTGTTGTTCGCCTATCTACTCTGGTGGAGCATCTTGATTCCCTTATTATAAGGCATGCTCCTTTGATGCAAGATCGCAAGTGTTGCTCTTTCTTATGGTCTCTACTGCCAATTCGTTTCACTCCAGTATACCATAGCAACTACAACAAGCTGATTAGCTCCCTAGTTCACTTACTTTACTTTCACTCAGTAACCTATCTCTAACAAGCCAACTCAATTCCTAGTTTTGCTACCCTACTTTAGCCTCCCCTCTTATAACGAGCAAGTAAGTATACTAGCTAAGCTAGCCACATTCTTAGTTACTACTTAGTAGCCTTATTTCACTTCCAGCTATCTAAGACACTCAGGGGTTGTGTAACTATTGTTAGAACGCTTCTTTACGGATGTAGAAAAGTGAATATTCCTTAGGTGCCAGGTCATGGTGATATGCTGGATTGAATAAAGGGTTGTTTCGCTGATAGCATTATCTAATGTGGGATGCATAGTATCTATTGTCACATTAGGGGTTTCTAAGGGGGAAATGTCCTAAAGTAGCCATAGCGTTGATTGTTGTCATTGTTCTATTGTATGGTCGAATTATCTTAACGAAAGCCTTATTTTTGGCCCTCGTGTAAAGGTTGTCATAACTTGTGTCTATCCACTATTAAATGACTTCACTTAATAAAGTCCTAAGGGAAATCTCTTTGAGAAGGGGGCGTATTAGTTTTATTAGCTGTCCTAGGGAAAAGAGTAAGTTTTGGTTGTTGGCATGTCTGAGCTAAGATCGGTTGAGGCGAGTAAAGTTGCGTAGCTTACTTGGTAAATGACTCCTCTCTTTAGGTCAGCGGCCATGAATTGATTCTAGGTGGTTCACTTGTATACCCATATTCTTCGAGTTCACGTTCTGATGTAGCAAATCTACTTTTCAAACGAATTCCTTAGTTTTTGGACAAGACATGTGGGAACCAGGAGGTAACGCATCTATTAAAGCAATCGGGCAAATGCATGTGTACTAGCTTACTAGCCTAGTGTTTCTCATCCACAGAAGACTTGCTAGAATAGCTACCACCCTTCTTCTTGACTTTCCTTTTCCAGATAAACCCGACGTATGAAGCTCTCGAATTATGTATGAATCTATTAAACAAGCCAAACTAAGGCCTTCCTTCTAGAGAAAGCAATTGTCCTGCTATACCCACAATCTAGCTAAATGAACTGTCTCGGAGAGCACCAAAAAGCCACTTGGCTCTAAGGTGAGGAGCAAGAAAGCAATATCTTGGGGAAAGGCCGCTACTCTACAAACAAAGTCTTTGTGATGAAGCACCCACTTTCTTTTTGATCCCTCAGTAGTATTTCCTTTAAATGAGGAATGGATGGATGCTTTAACATAGACGGATGTGGGATACAAAAAGAATAGATTCAGGCGCTCCTCTGTCAAGTGATTATTCTACCTAAGTAGCATTCTAGTAAGCACCGAAGGAATTCTCATGTCTCTGAAAAGATAAAGCTAAAAGCAATCTCTGGTATAGATATTGATATTGACCCATCTCTATGGGAGGTGGGTGGGGATCAAAAGAAGAAAGGTCGGACATATCATACTCTTTAGAGATTGTTTCATGTCAATTTTCATAGTGAATTTCCTATGTATCCACCCTAAAAGCAAGCGCTCGAGGCAGTGTGAAAGGAAAATCAACAAGATAGGATGTTTTGTCCCAACTAACAAGAGTAGGTAGATTACAACTTTGAATCTTATGCTTAGCGGTGATCATTTCTTCCACGTCATAAAAGTCTTGAGTTCTTCTATTTCAATGGTTTGGAACACTTCTTACTTTCTTTATTATATCGGGGAATTTTGTCTCTTGGTCCACTAAATACATAAAGGGCTGGTGGGCGAGGGTAGAGCCTCTAGCGCCAATGTCGATGAACCAAAAGTGTCTTTTTATGGTATGAAATAAGAAGATCAAGAAACAAACCTCCATCGTTTGTCCTATCATCCGCGATAAGCTTCTTTCATTTGTCAGTGTGGGGTAGGTAGAGTCCTTTACTCGTATGCTTGGCATTACTGTAGTCGCACCAGTCTTCCTTCCTTTTTAGTCTATATGAAACGGAAACCCTAATAAAGACTAACCACAGGGTGATAAAAAACTCTTCCCGTTTATTCCCCAAAAAAGTTTTTTTCTAAGAAGTTTCAATGAGACAACATTATATAGTGTGTTACAAAGAATGTGTTGCGTATTATTTGTCCTGAGTTTCTTACCATAAATAGGTTTTCCTTTTATGAAAGATTTTGCATTGGCTAGTCCTTTTCTTGTAGGAAAAGGTTTAGGACTCTATGAAAAGAGGTGTGTTCCTTCTAACTTAATTAGCATTCACAGTGTAGTCGTAGGCATTTTGAGAGTTTCGGTTATGGAGGAGAATTTTGTGAACCTCCTTGTATTCCAAGTGAATTGGTTGAGGTTGTTTCTCTATATATTTTATACTCTCAGATTTATAGTGGATTTCTCATCTCCTTTGTGGATGTAGGTCATTTGTCCGAACCACGTTAAATCTGTGTCTTTTGTTATATTTCTTGTTTGTCTTCTTACTCGTGGTCTTTCGAGGTTCTCTTTGCTAGCTTTCGCATTACATCTATTTATTTTTTGTCCTAACAAGTGGTATCAGAGACAAGTTCAATAATGGAGTCAGGTTAGAGATGGGTGTTTATCTTGGCAGGTATAGTTCTTGCCGCAACCTTTTTTACAGTAATGAAGATTTTTGTTAGAGAAATTATTTCAGAGAGGTTCTCTGTGTTGAGACATAGATTTGATGGATGGGATTATAGAGATGAGAAACAAACTGTTGAAGATTATGTGAAGAAACTGAAAAAATTTATTGTCAAAAACTTAGGCCAATGGGGAGATTTGTTGGGTATTATTTTTCTTACCATAAATAAGTTTTCCTTTTAGGAAAAGGTTTTGGATTGACTAGTCCTTTTCTTGTAGGAAAGGTTTAGGACTCAATAAAAAGAGACTTGGTCCTTCTATCTTAATCAGCATTCACAATGTAGTCCTAGGGATTAGGAGAATTTCGGTTATGATGGAGAATTTTTTGAACCTCCTTGTATTCCGAGTGAATTGGTTGAGGTTGTTTTTCTCCATATTTTGTACTCTCATATTTATAGTGAATTTCTCATCTCCTTTGTGGATGTTGATCGATTGACCGAACCACGTTAAATCTTTATGTATTTCGGTAGAAAACACTTCCTTGAATTCAGACACTACAGGAATGGACTCAATAAAGGGAGACTCAACATCAACATCCCGAATATGAGCCAAATATGCCAAACACCCTGCCCCACTAGTTTCCTGGCCCGAACAAAAGATATGACCTTAGATGGCTTAGGCTTGTACACCCCTTCCCACTCTAACTTTTCGCTACCCGGAATCTCTAGAGGCACAGACTTGGCATTACAATTAAGCACAATACAATAGGGGGACAACCAAGTCATGCCTAAGATTATATCAAAGTAAGTCATATCAAGAATAACCAAATGATCCCAAGTCTGAAAACCCATAAATAGGACAGAACAAGTACGATAGACATGGGTGACTATGATAGACTCTCCAACTAGGGTAGAAACATGGATGGGAGCATCAAGAACATCACAAATTGCATAAAATCCCAAGGCAAACTGGACTGACACATATGAATAAGTAAAACCCAGATCAAACAACAGAGTAGCCATCCGGTTACAGACAAGAATAGTACATTTGATCACCGCATTAGACTCCTCAGCCTCGGTCTTACCCGGAAAGGCCTGAAACTGAGCCCTGTCATCTTGACAGGTAACCTCCTTGCCTGGTTGCACTGGTCCTCTACCCATATTACCATTTCCCCGGGATTCACGGCCTCCCTGATTTCCTCCTCGCCCATCTTGTGGACGTCCTCTGCCATTACTTACTACTGCTGCCCGCTGGTACCACTACTATGGTCAGCTGCACGGGGTCAGGCGTGTGAGAATGGGGATAATCTCTCATCATATGTCCAGGTTCTCCACAATTGTAACAACTGCGGTCAAAAAATAGCCTGCTGCCAGACGCAGCTCCCTGACTATCTTGAATAGGATTATGCTGTAGAGTTTCGACTAACCACCAGTAGAAGCGGGCATGGCTGAATGAATTGGACGGGCTGCAATTGTCGGCCTACCTGAACCTATCGAGTAGGAACCATGACAGTTACATTTGTTCTTGGGCTTCTTAGCCACATCCTTGACCTGCCCATCATGTCGAACTCCTTCCATTTTCTTCACAAAGTTTGTCACCCCATTAAAACTTTTACCTGTAGAGGTCATGTAAACAGACAATACATATAACTCGGGGTTCAATTCATTGACGAATAGACAAATCCTCTCCTTCTATGTAGTCACCAACTGTGTAGCATATCTTGTCAAGGCATGGAACTTAGCCTCATAAACTGCTACAGACATACCACCATATTCCAAGGCTATGACCTCATCCTTCTTTCGATCCCTGAAAGTCTGAGGCACATACTTCTCCATAAACAAAGCATGAAGCTGCATCCAAGTGAGTGGGGGCAAGATTGACAATCTGCATTCCACATAGGCCCTCTACCACTGCTTAACCTCACCTTGAAGGTGGAAGGTCACGAACTCTACCCCATGTTGGGGTACAATGCCTAACTTGTGAAGCCTATCATAGCAATCCATGATGAACTCATAGGCATCCTCACTCTCAGAACCATGGAACACACGCGGTTTCAGCTTTAAAACGTAGTCAAAATCTCATGCTCAGTACCAGTCATCACAAGACCCAATAGGGGACGGAAGAAGGCATCAGTGCCTAATGCTCCATCAACCTTGGGAATAGTAAAAGCAATGGGGTGGTTGACCGGAGGTTGAGCAGCTTGTATTCTGGGAAGGACTCCAGAGCCGACCAACCCACTCAGAAAAGTCATGATTTGTTGATCTATCACTGGGTCAAAGGGAGGAAAACCTGTAGTCTCAACTTGTGCGTCCTCCTCTAGTCCAACATCCTCCTCGAATTTGATCCCCACACTCTCTTCTGCCTCTTCTTTGGGTGTAGGAGGGGCCTCTTCCCTGGTAACATTCTCAACTAGTGCTTCACCCCTGGCGGGTGCTTACCTTTCTTGGCCTCTGCCATTTCCTCTTCCTCTACCCTTGTCTCGACCACGACCTCTTGTTGCAGCTCCTCTACTGGCTCATTGATGGGAGTTACGGGCCTGACGTTATTGTATCACGAGTTAACCATCTGCGGACAGATGAGTGCAAGAGATTAGATACGAATTTGGATCACCAGACACAAATTGGAATCAAGTCATAGCACGAAAAGAGAAGAAGACAAATATATTTCCTAAAGTTTCCTATAGCCTCTCGAAGAAAAAGTACAGACGTCTCTGTACCGTTCCACAAGACTCTACTAGACTCATTTTGATACAATGAGATCAACAAACCTAGGGCTTTAATACCAACGTTGTCACGCACACTAACCCTCTTGACACATACACTAACTCTCCGGTGGGAGAATCACTACTACAACCCGACTAAGTAACTTAAAGAAACTAAACCATTTAAAGATCCGGAAGCAGATTTAAATGATGATTTCAGTACTCAGTTCCCATAAACTCAGAAGGTTTAACAAAAACAACCAAGCATAAACCTCGCAGAATTCAACCCCTAGACCTGAAAGTCATTGTACCAAAACTCTACTAATCAACAAGTCTAAGAAAAGGGGGTGCAACCCCGAAAACTAAACATAAGTAGAGTCTGAGTATATAGCTTGAGTCCGAAATGAATGGACTAAACAAATGATGGATCCATGGAAGCCTGAAACAACTAGCTCACCCTCTAATCCGGTCTCAGTTAATGATCTCCTAGCTGTGGTTTGTCAGAAGTCATCTAAAGATGCCCTATACTCAACAAAGAAAGAAAGTGGAGTATCAGTACACGAAATCACGGTGTACTAGTAGGATCATGCAGCTACTCTGGTAAGCGAAATATACGCAAGTAATAACATTACTGTAAACACACATATACATGATTCATAATTAAATTATCATTTTAGGAGTAATATTCAATTTTCCAATTTTAATGACTAGTAGATATGAATGTAACAATCACAAATGGACCTCTCATGGAATCCATACCCAAATTGTTAGTATATCGTAACGTGACACCCAATCCAATATTTGTGTGTCGAAATGTTACACCCGGTTCAATATATGTGTCAAAACATGACACCCAGTCTAACATATGTGTCGAAACGTGACACCTCATCCAGTCAGCACCACCACAGTCAAAATCACACCCATACAGTGCACACAGTCACACAGTCAAGTAACAGGTTCATGGCATGTAATTGTTCATACACAATCATTTCATTAGATTCGATTCAAGTTTCCCTATTCACATACATGAATGCATATAATGGAGCAATTAACAGGCATATATAACACAACAGAAATTCAAACCATCACCTACCTCGAAACCAAGCCTGAACACTCCTAAGAAACTTAAGTCTTTCCTTTCCGGAGTCTTTCAGCTTGTTCCTGGTCTAAAATAAGTAATTAATGCAGGGATCAATAAATAAGGCCTAGTTTACTCAAATTTTATAAAAAAAAATATCAAACCAAGGCCAATCCCATGATCCTAATGCTTAACTAGGGCTTTCCCCACAATTAAATTCAGGCCAAAACCCTCCCCCAACGATAATTATCAAGGATTATAAGTTCTATAAATCAAAATATGGATTAGGGGAGTAATTAACTTACGTTTGGCATGAGAATTCGTGGGAATTTGATGAGAAACTGCCCTAGGTCATCCCTTAGCTCTTAAGAATGAGGTTTTGTAGAAAACAATGCTTTTGGCTTGCATGGAGATAGAAACTCGAAATTTGAGTCCAAACTCCCATTCCTCAACACACCTTTAAACGTTGACGTTCTAAAACTATTCTTTCACACCAAGATCAGTTTCAGGAGTTCTACTCGCCCTAATTCGATTACGTAAAGTCGTACAGGCTTCTTAACGTCTTGGCTATCCACTCACATGATAAAATTCATAATTAAATCCCCCATCCATTACCGAATTTCCCCATACCTCACCTGACTCGGATTTCATCCAAGTCTGGCCTAGGCAAGAAATTTCCAAGTTACTACTCGGAAGTTTTATGGCCCAAATTCCTTCCCCATTGGCTTTTCTATAATGACAGGAATAGGTCATTACAATAGATACTAATTTACCCATCACTCGTCCTCGAGTGATAAACTAGGAGAACTGGCTAAGGCAAGAATTGAGTAGTACCTAAATCGTCGAACAATTAGGGATACTTGTCTCGCATGTCCTTCTCAGTTTCCATGGTAGCTTCCTCAATCGAACGACACTTTTATTAAACTTTCACGGATTTTATCCCCTTGGTCCTCAGCTTTTGAATATCGCGATCAAGAATTGCAATCGGTTCCTCCTCATACTGAAGGTCTTTGTCTAACAAAACTGAGTCCCACTTTATGGTATAATCTTTGTTCTCATGATACTTCTTCAACATGGACACATGGAACACTGGATGGACTCCAGATAGGCTAGGTGGTAAAGTCAACCTATAAGACACTATCCCTACACAATCAAGAATCTTAAATGGCCCAATGTATCGAGGACTAAGCTTGCCCTTCTTTCTGAATCTCATCATCCCCTTTATGGGTGACACTTTTAGAAGAACTTGCTCACCAGTTTGAAATATTATGTCCTTTACCTTATGGTCTGCATACTTGACTCTTGGTTGCTAGAAGCGTAGCTTGGATTCCTTATCCTCAGCATTTTTCACCAAAAGAACCCCCAAAGGTTTCACATCTCTAGCCTCAAATCACCCTATGAGTGATCTACATCCCCTCCCATTAAGTACCTCGAACGGTTCCATGTCAATGTTTGAATGGTAAATGTTATTATAGGAGAACTCACACAAAGGTAGGAACCAATGTCCTTCAAAGTCAATCACACATGCCCTCAACATGTCCTCTAACACTTGAATAGTTGTCTCTGACTGCCCGTCCATCTGTGGATGGAAGGCTCTGCTAAAAGTGAGTTGAGTGCCCAACTCTTCATGCAATTTTCCCTAAAACTTGGATGTGAACTGTGTACCACGATTCGAGATGATGGAAAGGGGCACCCCATGCAGCCTCACTATCTCTTTCACATAAACCTTAGCCAATTGCTGAGCATTATAGTCTACTCTGACTGGAATGAAGTGGGCTGACTTAGTAAGTCTGTCAACCACTACCCAAATGGAATCAAACTTCCCCAAGGTCTTGGGAAGACCAACCATGAAATCCATAACTATCCTTTCCCACTTCCATTCAGGAATTGGCATTCGCTGAAGTAAACCAGCAGGCCTTTGGTGCTCATACTTTACCTGTTGGCAGTTTTGTCACTTAGACACAAACTCAGCTATGTCTTTCTTCATACCAAGCCACCAATAAAGTCGTTTCAAATCTCGGTACATCTTGGTCACACTCGGATGAATGGAATACCGCAAACCATGGGATTATGTCAATATCTTCTTAATCAAGTCATCTACTTGCGAAACATAAATTATTCCCATAAAACTGAGCACACCACCTGCATCAAGAGCCGTGTCTTATGGCTTGCCAGACACTGTCTTCTTTCTAAGCTCATTCAAACTTTCATCCTCAAACTGCTTGTCCTTGATCTCCTCAATGAATGTGGGCCTAACCTCAATGCTTGCTAACACCCCATCTTTCTATGAGATGCCTAACTGCATGACCTTAGACTCCAAGGTTTGAATGCCCTTAGCCAAAGGTTGCTTGGACACACCCAAGAAAGCTAGACTACCAATACTCACCGTCTTCTGGCTTAATGAGTTTGCCACCACATTAACCTTACCCGGATGATACTGGATGGTAACATCATAATCCTTGAGTAACTCCATCCACATTCGTTGTCTCAGATTAAGGTTCTTCTAGCTGAATACATGTTGTAGACTATGATGATCAGTAAACACCTCACACTTGATACCATAAAGGTAATGTTGCAGATCTTGAGAGCAAACACTACTACTGCCAACTCCAAGTCATGCGTTGGGTAGTTTCTCTCATGCACCTTCAGTTGCCGCGATGCATAAGCTATGACATTTCTTTTCGGCATCAACACAGCACACAAGCCCGAATGTGAAGCATCACAATAAATAATGAAATCTTTAGCTTCTACCGATAGTGTCAGAACAGGTGTTGTAGTCAGAAGAGTTTTGAGCTTTTGGAAGCTCTCTTCACATTTGTCAGTCCACTCACAAGGCACCCCCTTTTGGGTTAGCCTTGTCAAATGCATTGCGATAGAAGAAATTTTTTTCACAAACTATCGATAGTAGCTGACGAGCCCACAAAACTCCTAACTTCAGTCACAGAGTTAGGCCTAACCCAGTTCTTGACTGCTTCAATCTTTTTGGGGTCTACCATTACCCCTTCCTTGGAAACCACATTCCCCAAAAAGGCAACTGAAGCCAACCAGAACTCACACTTGGAAAATTTTGCATACAACTTCTATTTTCCAAGGACACCCAAAACAATACGAAGATGGTCGGCATGCTCCTCCTTACTCTTCGAATAAACCAAAAGTCATCAATAAAGACGATAACAAAATAATCTAGGAATGGTTTGAACATACTATTCATCAAACTCATGAAGGCTGCAAGCGCATTAGTCAACCCAAACGACATCACTAAGAACTCATAGTCCCCTTAGCAAGTCCTGAATACCGTTTTGGGTACATCATCGGGCCTTATCTTTAGTTGATGGTAACCACACCTTAGGTCAATTTTAGAGAAAATTGATGCACCCTACAACTGGTCAAAGAGATCATCTATCCGGGGCAACATTTATTTATTCCGAATGGTGACACTATTCAACTATCGATAATCTATGCACATCCTCATACTACCATCTTTCTTATTAACAAACAAGACAGGAGCACCCCACGGGGAAGAACTAGAACGGATAAACCATTTATCAAGAAGCTCCTAGATTTGAGCTTTAATCTCTCTCAATTGTGTCGGAGCCAAAAGATAAGGAGGAATGGAGATGGGGCGAGTGCCCAACTCCAATTCAATGAAGAAATCTATATCTCTATCCGGAGGCATACCAGACAAATTGGTAGGAAACATTTCCTTGAAATTAGACACTACATAAATAGACTCAATGGCGGGTGACTCAGCATCAACATCCCAAATATGAGCTAAATATGCCAAACACCCTTGAACCACCAGTTTCCTAGCCCAAACGAAAGATATGACCTTAGTTGGCTTAGGCTTGTACACCCTTCCCACTATAACTTTTTCCTACCCTGGATCTCTAGAGTCACAGACTTAGCATTACAATTAAACACAACATAATATGGGGACAACCAAAGTCATGCCTAAGATTATATCAAAGTCAGTCATATCCAGAATAATCAAATCATCTCGTCTGAAAACCCATAAACAGGATAGAAAAGGCATGATAGACATGGTTGACTATGATAGACTCTCCAACTGGGGTAGAAACATGGATGGGGGCATCAAGCACATCACAAATCGCATAAAATCCCAAGGCAAACTGAACTGACACATATGAATAACTAGAACCCGGATCAAACAACACAGTAGCCATCCGGTCACAAATAAGAATAGTACCTGTGATCACTGCATCAGACGCCTCAGCCTCGGTCTTGAGTGGAAAGTCATAAAAATGAGCCCTGCCATCTTAACGGGCAACCTTCTTTCCTGGCTGCAATGCTCCTCTAACCGCATTACCATTTCCCCGGCATCCACGCCCTCGCTGATTTCCTCCTTGCCCACCTTGTGGAGATCCTCTGCCATTACTACCGCTGCCCGCCAGTACCACTACTCTGGTATGTTGTTGCACAAGATCAGGCATGCGCGGATCGGGACAATCTCTCCTCACATTTCCAGGTTATCCATAATTGTAACAATTGCGATCAAAAGATAACCTACTGCCAGACGCAGGTGCGGCTCCCTAACTATTTTGATGATTCTGATGTAGAGTTCCCGAGTAATAACCCGTAGAAGTGGGCATGGCTGACTGAATTGGTCAGGCTGCAATTGTCGGCCTACCTGAACCTCTGGAGTAGGAACCATGAAAGTTACATGTATTCATGGGCTTTTTAGCTAAAGCCTTGGCCTGCCCCTCACGTCGAACTCCTTCCACTTTCTTCACAAAGTCTGTCACCCCATTAAAACTATTACCTGCAGAGGTCATGTGAACAGAAAATACTTGTAACTCGGGGTTCAATCCTTTAATGAATATATGAATCCTCTCCTCCTCTGTAGTCACCAACTGTGTAGCATATCTGGAAGAGCCATGGAACTTAGCCTCATAAGCAGCTACAGTAATACCACCCTCCAAGGCCATGAACTCATCCTTCTTACGATCCTTCAAAGTTCGGGGCACATACCTCTCCAGAAACAAATGATGGAACTGCATCCAAATGAGTGGGGGAAAGACTGGTGATCTGCATTCCGCATAGGCCCTCCATCACTACTTAGCCTCACCTTGAAGCTGGAAGGTCACAAACTTTACCCCATGCTGGTGTACAATGCCTAACTTGTGAAGCCGCTTATAGAAATCCAGAATGAACTCATAGGCATCCTCACTCTCAGTACCATGGAACACAAGCGACTTCAGCTTCAAAAACTTAGTCAACATCTCATGCTCAGTACCAGTCATCAAAGGACCGAATAGGGGACAGAAGAAGGCATCAATGCCTAATGCTCCATCCATATTGGGAATAATAGCAACAATGGGGTGGTTAACTGGAGGTTGAGAAACTTGCACTGTGGAAAGGACTCCAGAGCCGACCAAACCACTAAGAATAGTCATGATCTACTGAGTTATCACTGCGTCTAAGGGTGAAAGACATGTAGTCTCAGCATGTGCGTCCTCCTCTGGTCCAACATCCTCCTTGACTTCAATCTCCACATTCTCTTCCACCTCTTCTTGGGATGCAGGTGGGGACTCTTCCCTGGGAACATTCTCAACTGGGGCTTCACCCCTAGAGGGTGCTACCCTTCCTCGGCCTCTGCCCCTTCCTCTTTCTCTACCCCTGCCTCGACCACGACATCTTGTTGTGGGTTCCTCTGCTGGCTCATTAATGGGAGCTACGGGCCTGACGTTATTGTATAGCGTGTTAACCATCTGCGGATAGATGAGTGAAAAAGATTAGATACCAATTTGGATCACCAGACACCAATTGGAATCAAGTCATAGCACGAAAGGAGAAGAAGACAGAGAGATTTCCTAAAGCCCTTTAGCCTCTCGAAGAAAAGTATAGACGTCTCTGTACCGTTCCACAAGGCTTTACTAGACTCGTTTTGGAATAATGAGATCAATGAACCTAGGGCTCTGATACAAACTTTATCACGACCCAAACCACTGTGATTGACACCCACACTAACCCTCCGGTGGGAGAACCACTACTGTAACCCGACTAAGAAACTTAAAGAAACTAAACCATTTAAATATACATAAGCAAATTTAAAAGATGAATTAAGTACTGAGTTCCCATGAATTCAGAAGGTTTAACAAAAACAATCAAGCATAAACCTCGTGAAATTCAACCCCCAGACCTGAAAGTCATTATACCAAAACTCTACTAATCAACAAGTCTAAGAAAAAGGGGTGCAACCCCAGAAACTAGACATAAGTAAAGTCTGAATACACAGTCTATGTCCGAAAAGAATGGACTAAACTAATGATGGATCCATGGCATCCTGAATGAACAAGCTCACCCTCGAATCTGGTCTCGATTAATGATCTCCTAGCTGAGGTCTATTAGTAGCCGCCTAAAAATGCCCTGTACTTAACAAAGAAAGAGCAACTGTAGTATCAGTACACGAAACCACGGTGTACTAGTAGGATCACACGGCTACTCTGGTAAACGAAATATACGAAGTAATTACAACACCGTAAACACACATATGCAGGATGCATATTTAAATTATCCTATTAGGAACAATATTCAATTTTCCAATATCAATGACAGGTAGATATGAACGTAACAATCACAAATGGCCCTCTCATGGAACCCACACCCAAATTGTTAGTGTGTCAGAACCTGACACCTAATCCAATATTTGTGTGTCTGAACTTGATACCCGATCTAATATATGTGTCGGAACGTGACACTCGGTCCAACATATGTGTTGGAAGGTGACACCCGGTCCAATCGGCACATCCACAGTCACAATCACACCCATAATAAACAGTTCACACAGTCACACAGTCAAGTAACAGGTTCATGGCATGTAATTGTTCATACATAGTCATTTTATTAGATTCGATTCATGTTTCCATATTCACATACATGCATGCATTCAATGGAGCAATTAACAGACATATATAACACAATGGGAAGTCAAACCATCACCTACCTCGAAACCAAGTCTGAACACTCCTAAGACACTTGAGCCTTCCCTTTCCGAAGTCTTTTAGATTGTTCTTGGTCTAAAACAAGTAATTAATGCAAAAATCAATAAACAAGGCATAATTTACCCGAATTATAACAAGGCATAGCTTCCCATCATCCTAATGCTCAACTAGGGCTTTTCCCACCATTAACTTCAGGCCAAAACCCTCCCCAACGATAATTAACAAGGATTCTAAGTTCTAAGAATCAAAATATGGATTAGGGGAGTAATTAACTTACCTTTGGCGTGAAAATTCGTGGGAATTTGATGAGAAATTGCCCTAGGTCGTCCCTTTGCTCTTAAGAATGAGGGTTTGCAGAAAATAACGTTTTTGGAATTTTTTCCCCAGATCCACAAAAATGTACCAAGATCTTCATCAGTTGTACTGGTGGGAGGGTATGAAGAAAGATGTTGTGAATCATGTCACTTGATGTTTGACTTGCCAGCAAGTTAAAGCTGAACACCAAAGACCTGCAGGGTTGATGCAACAACTTGTGATACCAGAATGGAAATGGGAGCGAATTACCATGGATTTTATCACTGGATTGCCATGAACTCTTAAGGGCTATGATTCTATATGGGTGATCGTGGATCGATTAACAAAGTCAGCACACTTCCTACTGGTCAAAACTACATATAATGGCGCACGTTATGCACAAATTTATATTGATGAAATTGTTAGGCTTCACGGAGTTCCAATTTCTATTATATCGGATAGAGGATCCCAGTTCACCTCACACTTCTGGAAAGCATTCCAAGGGGCATTGGGAACGCAAGTGGAATTGAGTACGACATTCCACCCACAAATTGACGGTCAATCAGAGAGAACCATACAAACTCTTGAAGATATGTTGAGATCTTGTGTTCTTGATTTTGGTGGTAGTTGTGACAAATATCTACCGTTGACAGAGTTTGCTTACAATAATAGCTTCCAAGCGAGTATACAGATGGCACCTTACGAGGCATTATATGGAAGGCGATGTCGATCTCCCATTGGGTGGTTTGAGGCTGGTGAGGCTAAGGTATTGGGTCCAGATCTTGTGAAGTCAGCGATTGACAAGGTTCAATTAATTAGGCAAAGATTGCTAGCGGCCCAAAGTAGACAAAAGGCTTATGCAGATAAAAGACATCGAGAGTTAGAGTTTTCAGTGGGGGATCATGTGTTCCTACGTGTATCACCAATCAAAGGTGTTTTAAGATTCGAGAAGAAAGGAAAATTGAGTCCAAGATATATTGGGACATTTGAGATACTTGCTAGAGTTGGTATCAGAGCCTTAGGTTTAGAGTATGACTCAAGGAGCATCGGTTTATGCAGGAACTTAATCATGTATATATGGTGCACCATATGCACGATCGAGAACCTGTAGAAATCAACTAGACACTTCTTTCTCATTTTTTGTTAAATCTTGTAATGTTATAAAAGGTCTAGAGCCAACTAAGAATCTAATATCTTTTATATGATTACAGATAACAGATAGAGTTGTGCACCATATGCCACAGCGGTCCCATCCCACCACAGCGGCCCCGCCCTGGCAGAATTAACCTCGTCCCGATGCCTTGCACAAAGACAGAAACTCTAAATTTGAGTTCCAAGCTCCCATTCCGCAACACACCTTCAAACCTTGATGTTCTAAAACTACCATTTCATGCCAAGTTTTCGGGAGTTCTACTCGCCTAAATTCGATTCTGTAAAGTCGTACAAGCTCCTTAACGTCTTGGCTATCAACTCACGTGATCAAACTCATAATTAAATCCTTCATCCATTACCGGATTTCTCCAGACCTCACCTGACTCAGATTTCGTCCAAGTTTGGCCTAGGTGAGAAATTTTTAAGTTACTACTCAGAAGTTTTCTGGCCCAAATTCCTTTCCCATTGGCTTTTCCACAACGACGGGAACAAGTCATTACATCATCCCACTATTTTATAGTAGTGTAAAATAAAGTTGAGCAAAGACCCAAAATGTAAATCACACAAGGAAGAAAATTTAGTGGATATTTAAATTGCTAGATATATGACTTCATGTGCATAAATTAAATTTCAAGAATAGCTGCCTAAATGACTTCTTATTAATGGACAAAGTTTTAAATACCTAGGTTTTTCATCATCTTGTGTCAGCATGGAACCCCTTTTCCTAGTATTTTCAATAAGAATATAGTTTCTTATTATTCCCATATTTATGTCACATAAGATATTCTATATTCTGCTTCTTCTTTTTTTTGAAAGATTCATTTACGGGTGGAATAATAAAGAAAGGAAAAATTATGAAATATGGTTTTATTTACTTTTGGAATTTTTTTATGTTTTATGCATTACAAATTTGTTAGAAATTTATTCTACTTAATTACCTCCTAAAGACATGTTAGAGAATTTAATGTGTTTTCTATTGAGTAGAAATAAATGTACAATTATTGAATATCTGCACAGTTACTTGCAACAAACTACCTAAAATTAGAAAGAGAATATAGCTATAACAACATTTAGCCATATATTGATCCATAGACGGAGATAAAATTAAGAGTTCGGGATTCTCAATTTTCTTTTAAAAAAGAGAGGCCGGGGGTTCGAACCACAACTCTAGCATGAATTTCCATGGTCACTTCCTTACTACTGAACCATTAGTCAATTTCCTAAATGGTCACCCAAGTTTAGGGAATTGCCTTGAAATATCATTTATGTTTCATTTAGGACTAAAATATTATTCAACTATCACTATTTTCCTCCAAATATACTTGACAATTCAAAAGCCTCACTCTCTCCCAGTTGACATGACATGTCATTAAAGTTTTATTTTTAATAATAGATTAATTTAATTCATTAAACCCACTTAACTAAGATAATGATCATATTATATATATATTTTTAAATATTAGTTTATTAAGAATAAATTTTCATACTTGAGAATGTTTTATCATAATTAATTTTTTTATATTTTTATGTTATGAAGAATACGTTTTTAAAGCGAACTATAATATCATCAATTTTGAATACTTATAAACACACATTCAAAAAGGTATTGATATACAAATCACTCATGAACGCTAATTTACATCATTTAATCATAAATTGTATAATGAATCAATAATATTAAAGGTCAATTAAGTATTAAAAAACAATTAATTGGGTGCTTTGAAATCCATATATACTTACAATATCTTTTTATGAAAAGAAAATAGAAAGTGAATAATATTTATAGTAGAAAATAAATTTTGTTAAGTATATTAATCTCATATAATATGTATATTATTGAATTAAAATAGACAATTCAATTAATTATTACTTATATTTCATGAATTCAGGATGAGATAAGAATATATATTGATGTTTAATTGTATGAGAAGTTAAAATATAATATAATATAATATAGAATAAAATATTAAAAATAAAAATTAAATAATAATTTTATCTTTCTTACCAACTTTTTTGTCAACCTTACAAATTTTTTTAATACTTTTATGAAAAAAATTGCTTAAAATTTTCAAATAATTTACTTAGAAATTTTAAAATTTATTAGGTAATAATTGCACATAGATGTTTTTTCATTGAATTTTATTTGGTCAAAATATATAAAGGAATTAGATTTTTTGAAAAAAATTCTTATAATTTTTATAAATTCTCATGTAATTTATATATTTGTTTTGTAGAGACGAAGGTTTGATGAATTAAATAGGTCTATTATTTTTTTAAATGATGATTTAATGACATGGCATATCAACTAGAATAGAGGAGACTTTTGAGGTATTTAGTATTTTTTTGGATAAAAAATATAATATTATTCACTTTCTTTTTTTTCAAAAAATATATCGGAAGCATGAATTTCAAAATATACAATTAATATTATTGCAATAGTTAATTGACATTTAATATTATTGATTCATACGATTTCTGATTAATTGATGTCAATTAGTGTTCATGAGTGATTTGTATATAAATATTTTTTTTGAATGTATTTGTTTATAAGTATTCAAAATTGATGACATTATACTATATTTTAAGAACATATTCTTCATAACATAAAAAAAAGGTTTAATTATGATAAAAGATTCTTAAGTATGAAAATTTATTCTTAATAAACTAATTATTTTTTTAAAATAATATGATCATCATTTTAGTTAAATGGATTTAATGAATTAAATTAGTCTATTATTAAAAATAAACACTTTAATGACATGTCATGCCAACTAGGAGAGAGTGAGGCTTTTCAAGTGTCAAGTATATTTGGAGGAAAATAGTAATAGTTGAGTGATATTTTGGTTCTAAATGAAACATAAATGATATTTTAAGGCAATTCCCTTAACTTGGGTGACCATTTAGAGAATTGACTCACTGAACCATCAATCAATCTCTATAGAAAAGCTATTGGGTTCATCCGAACCTACGAACCCCCACCTAGCTCAGTCTCTGTTAATTGATCTATCCTAACTACTAAAGATCACTATCCTAACTTATGGGGATTGAATTTTATCTCTAACAAGACATTCTATAAATAGAAATCTTGAGTTCATGTAGGTGACTGATACTAATTTTTAGTTAAGAGATAAAATTTGGTGATGCATTTTTTTATATAAGCAGAGAGATAAACACAAAGAAGGCAACATGAGTTTGTAGGAGGAGAAAACATTTTATATCGGAAAAGAAATAAAAGAAAGAATTTCAATAAATTTAGAGGAAAAATATTTTTTCGAAGGATTTAACATATATCGACCATATATGAACATCATTACTAACGATCCTTTTTAAATAAATTTATATGTCAAAAGTTAATTGTTACGTAAATTTGAATTAACAGATTAATTATCGTCATTTTTAATTACTTAATATTGTTATGTATTATAACCAGACTTATATTTTCGAATCTTAAATTCTTTTGTATTTGTGTCACCAATCTTAGAAGTATTTCCATTTCCGCTAATGTATTAACTGTGGATTTCAGATTTAATGATATTTTACTTTAATTTTGCTTATTTTTTATTCTATGAGACAAAAATATTTTGTGATTGTCTGTTCATTTCATGATTCCTGATATTTAGTAGGACTGTGAAATTATTGTATTGTCTATCTGAAATTCTTATTGATATAATTAATGTTTTAAGTCATGATCAGTGAGGGTCGGAAATTTTTGCCAATTTATAAGTGAGTTCAAAAAATAAAAAATGAAGCGCTAGAGATTTAAATTTGAAATTTTAAGGTAATTTTAAAATCTCTATATGCTACTGAGTCAACATATAGTCTTGTGTTCATTTCTATCTATCTATCTATATGTCTCTCTGTCTTTCTATCTATATATATATATATTTGTCTTCTATCTATCTATCTATCTATCTATCTATCTATCTTTCTTTCTTTCTTTCTGTCTGTCTTTCTGTCTGTCTATCTCTTTGTCTATCTGTCTGTCTGTCTCTCTCTCTCTATATATATATATAGGATTGCTTTGGAGTCATCGGGGTGAGCTATTTGGATAATCTGAAGCAAGGGCGGATCTATTAAGGGGTGTGGGGGTGCCACGCCACCCCCGAACTTCGACGGAAACTCTACATATACATAAGTATATATATAATATTTGTATAAATGTATAGCGTACCACTCAGAGAACAAAACTGGCATGTGGTGCCACGGTAGAAAGGTGACTTTATAAGGTTGATGTCGAGGGTTTGAATCCCTTTGGCATCTATTAATTTTGGGAAATCACTGCACACATTCTTTTAAGAAAAAAAAAAAAGGCTACAGGCATGGGAACACTTGTTGCAGCAAGTTTTTTTTAAGGAAAAACAGCTGTCACGTTTTTTTTTTTTTTTTTATAATTGTTATTGACTTAAATTAATTAAATTATTTTATCCTTTGAGGGAAAATGGATGAAAATCTTTGTTGGATGATGTTTCCTCATTTTGTGATGTGCATGATATCTTGATTCTCAAGTTGGATAAGCCTTATTTTCCCGAAAAGTCAAAACGTAAGTCTTCGGATGTTAGTTATGCGCACCATTTGCGTGTTAAAGTCTTTTTTGTTGTCATTGATGTGCAACTTCAAGAGCTTAATGATCGTTTTGATGTAGTGAGTAGTGATTTGCTTCTTGGGATGGGTAGCTTGAATCCGGTCAATTCTTTCTCTAATTTTGACAAAGGTAAAATCATGACTTTAGCAAAGTGTTATCCAAGTGAGTTTGATGATGGAAAAATTTGAGATTTAAGCTACCAACTTGATACGTTCATTATTTATATGTGAAGTGGTAATTCCAAGTTCTCCAACTTGCAAGGAATTCGTGATTTGGCGAAGGCATTGGTTGAAGCAAATCTTGCGGAGACTTATTCACTTGTTTATTTACTTGTAAAGTTGACTTTGATTTTACCTGTTGCTACGACAACTGTGGAGAGGACATTTTTGTCAATGAAGCACATAAAAAATGAAGTGCGGAATAACATTGGTAATCAATATTTAAATGATTGTCTAGTGTGTTACATAGAGCGTGATGTATTTACAAATGTTAGTAATGATGTCATTATCGATCGTTTACAGAATATGAACACTCGTCGAGGACAATTGTAAATGAATGATGAATATTTATAATATTAGTAATATTATTGAAAGTTTTAAATTAGTTAGCTTCATACTTTAGTGTGGATTTGTAATATCTTATTATTTATATTTTATTGATTGATTTATCATATACATCGAAAAGACGAATAATTTAATCAATATAAAGTTAATTTAATCGATAAGTCTATTTGGCACCCACAAACTCTAAATTCTGGATCCGCCTCTAATCCGAAGCACCAAACTCCATTTCTTTATCATTTTCCTATCTTTCTTTGTAGAGAGTTATTATTAAAGTATCAAAGTTATATTAGAAATCTAGCCGCTCTTGTATTTGGGTGATGTAATGCTTTTTTTTTTCCATGTGTTTTCCATTATGAAACAACTATTTATAATATTTATTCATAACTGTATTAAATTGATTTAAAAATATGTTGTGGTTCGCCTATTATGATTGGATAAATGTCATCACGGCTATTTAAATTAATAGTCAATCACAAAACAAGAATAAAAATATATCACCTACTATTGAATTTTATATTATGTCCTTTAGCTCCCTGACAAACATGATTTCTTACTTTTATC
Source organism: Solanum tuberosum (assembly GCF_000226075.1). Lineage (NCBI taxonomy): Eukaryota > Viridiplantae > Streptophyta > Magnoliopsida > Solanales > Solanaceae > Solanum > Solanum tuberosum. Next base: position 58,033 of record NW_006239699.1, on the reverse strand, counting down.
CAAAAATTAATTCTTCAGTAGTCCTATTATATATATTGGAACTATATTAAAAGAGAATAAAAAGACATAAACATGAAGTTACGTTAGTGACCAGATGACATCAGCTGAGCTGGAAAATTAAAGTATCTCAATAGAATAGCGGCAACAATTATATCAATTTTAAAGTAGCAAAATTCATCATCGATACCAAATTATAAAAATAGCTCTAACTACTTATACTTATTTGCTCCGTTCCTTTTCAGTTGTCATGTTGCATTTTTTGAGAGTCAATTTGAATATATTATATTTCAAGTTAAATTAGATTACATAGAAAACTCCAAAAACGAAAAAATACTTTTTACATAAATAGTGTTCAAGACATGACACTATTGTTGTCCTAGTGAAAGTCACATAACACACTCTTCACTTTATTCTAGAATTACAACTTATATTAAACATACACAACACATGATATTATACCTTATTCTTTTTACAACGTCTAGGAGTAATACAAGGCTCATCATATCATACGTTCATTAATTAGTTGTGACCACCATTATTCTTGTGTTCATCATCGTTAAGTTTTTCACCTTTGCCAGTGGCATCATAACGACGACAATTGCTCTGGCAACCAAATCCACAGTAAGCCCTAGTTGAGCCACAAAACCCATATTGGCTACAACACAACCTATTGGCACAGGCGCGGCCTCTAGCTTGTCTTCCACATTGTTGTGCACTTGTCGGGGTTAGCAGCAAGGCCAAAATCATCAAAATAACTACATGAAATTTCATTGTTTAATTTCCTTTGTTTTTACTATATGGTTTGAATTGAAATAGAAGCATGCATATAGTGGTATATATAGTGAGTGATGTACTAACGATGACAAATTTAATCTGCATTCAATATTTGATAGCTATATGACTTCATGTGGATAAATTTAATTTCATGAATAGCTGCCTAGCTATATATATGACTTCTTATAAATGGACAAAGTTTCAAATGTCATCAAGGATTTTCATCATCTTGTGTCAGCATGGAACAAATATTTTCAAGAAGAATATAGTTTTTTTTTGTTGTTCTTATCTAAATCTAGTAGCTATAATTCAATAAAATAAAATGGTAAATTGGGAAAATAGCAAAAGAGATTCCATATTGTTCTTCGTTACGTCAATTCGAGCTTCCTCAATATGTTCAATTGAGACCTTATAATGCAACCAATTGCATTCTCTGGTCTAATTGTTATTTTTTCTTTTGTATTTCAGATTTATCCACTAGGTCAGTCTGGTTCTTTGCACCTAGTTTTGGCGTAGCAGCTATATTTCGATTCATCCTTCTTTTCAAGGGTTCCATAATTGGACCTGATACAAAACAAAGTCAAAAGACTTTCGTAAGTAATTTCTTATAGTTGAGTGATTTATTGAGAAATTTACTCTTTTTTACACATCATATTAATATGATATATGGTTGTTATTTTAAACTCTGATGCGCCAAACATCATTCATTTGAAATCACTTGGATTATAAAAAAAACAATTGTACTTGGAATAATTTTTTTTGACTTGTTTGAGGGGTAGGAATTAGAAAAAAGTCAACTTAACCAAGGGTACTTCAAAAGGGAATTTGAATAAAACGTGTTAAATTTAAGGGATTGGGAGGGGATGTTTAGGTATTCTGCCAAAAATATACGATATATCACTTGGTAGAATAGGTAACATCACAATCCCAAATTTTAGACGGGGCGGAACTAGGTAGGGGTTTATGGGTTCGGACAACAAATCCATTAGCTTTTTCATAGATTCTGTAGTTGTATTAGAAAATTAAATAACTATATATGTATATTAATTTGTGAACCCTCTAATAAAATTGATTGACAGCTAAGTGGTAAGGAAGGAGCGAATAAAATGCTTTCCACATAAAAAGGAAGCTTATTTTGCAATATTTTTCTCTTTTGTCCTAAAATTTAGAACCCCAAACTCCTAATCCTAGCTCCGCAACTGACAGACACACACTACAACCAAACTGAAAGCCAATCTTAAACAGAGAAAAAGAAGAGTAGCAGTAGTCCACCAAAAAACACAATATGTTGATTCCAATTCAATGATACTGAACAGAATAATTCCAATTCAAAACCAACATAGAGGTACAAGGAGAAGAACATATTGCAGAAACCATAAAATATATTGAGGGCTAGGGAAAGACCCGGACATCGAGAGACGGACAAAGAGTTTATATCGCTCTAAAACATGTACTAATAACGAACCACCAACATTATTCCGTTCTCAGCGGAAACCTGCCTTAGAGATTGAACGGCAATAAGATAAGTTAAGTCAACGTTCAATCTAAGATAGCGCTGAGTAAGGAACAGAAACCAACAGACCCCATAGATCTTCTTTGTATATTGACTTTAGTTTCTCTCTACATCTTCTCATAACCATTCTCAGGGCACGAAAAATAATTCGATATCCACAAATTCTCTATATATTCCTGCTGAAAAATTATAAAGACAAACTAGTAAATACTTTTACAACATATTTCTCTATGATAAAAAAGAAGAAGAAGAGATATATGGAAAAAAAAAACCTTAGATTCCTTGTTTGAGAGAACATTATGTAGATGCAACGGTGCTTCCTCTGCAGTAATAATTGATTTACCTTTTTCTTTCTGCACAGTGAAATAAGACACTATAAGTTGCAAGCATATGATGTGAAATAAGACACTATAAGACACGAGATCAATATGATGTGATTGTAGATTGATCGAAGGAAGTCCTACGGATTGCTTGAGGTGATGAGTCTGGTAATTCGACAGCAGTACAGTGAGTAGTAAAGTGAATGTGTTATCAAATGTTTTGAACTTACATATGAGACAAGTCTTCCACTTAATATGATATTGAGATGGCTATGTGAGATGTTCACATTTTTATAAGGCATGTTTATTGTTAATTACTTAAGAACTAAGTATCTTGACATATGTTTTTAGTTAAAGTTTTATATAATATGATTTGATATGAACTTTTATGCCTTAAACTGCTTCGGAAATGCTTCTACTGTACTTACAAGGATAAGTACATATGGGAGTAAACATTGCTGGATCCACTAGTTAACAACGTGTTCGTTAGACTTTGTTCACCTTGTATTTACAGTTAGTAAATACTTTCAAAACATATTTCGCTATGATAAAAAAGAAGAAGAAGAGATATATGAAAAACAACCTTAGATGCCTTATTTGAGGGAGCATTACGGAGATGAACCGTTATTTCCTCTTCAGTATTAATAGATTTATCTTGTTCTTTCTGCACAGTGAAATAAGACTATAAGTTGTAACCACATTTTATGAAAATTAGTTTTCACATTATACATTCGGAAGTTATTGTATAATTTTGATCTTCAATATTGAACTATATCCGTTTGAAACGAACAACCTTAAGGCAGAGTTAATACCCCTACTACAGGGATTGAGGATAGCTCTATCCAGGAGAGTTGTTCCTTTAGAAATTAGTGAGGACTGCAACGGGTCATCATAAATCTTATTAAATCTAACAATTCTGCTTGGGTGTTGATTCACTAATTGGGGCGCCCCCAATCAGGCATGACTATAGAGAAGCTAACAAAGTGACAGATGCGTTGGCAAAAGAAGGCACCCGTATGGAGTAGTGTCACTCCCTAAGCTACTTAGTAGTTCCACTGGTGTTTGTTTCGGAATGTTACAAACAGACAAAGCAGAAACTCTATTTACTAGGCTAACTAAGACCTCATCTAGTTCTGTTTGTTGAAATATTAATATTGTATCCCCTCCTCATAGTACTAATTTTGATTAGGGCGCTCCATCACTACCTTGTAATGATGCATATTAACTAACTATATTCATCTAGTTCTGTTTGTTGAAATATTAATAATGTATCCCCTCCTCATAGTACTAATTTTGATTAGGGCGCTCCATCACTACCTTGTAATGATGCATATTAACTAACTATATTCATCTAGTTCTGTTTGTTGAAATATTAATAATGTATCCCCTCCTCATAGTACTAATTTTGATTAGGGCGCTCCACCACTACCTTGTAATGATACATATTAACTAACTATATTAATATAATATATATAACAAACAGGTAGATTAAAATTAACCAACCAAATTATTTGGAAACTCTTTTACCTCAAAATATATTACCATCTCCACTAATTAACTAGGTGATTATTGGGGAAGGAAAGTTAATAAAAAGATCAGATGGTAAAGAAGTGTACAATCTTTTTAAATTTGTTTTGCTCAACTCTATAAATTACATTTTCAAAATATATGCTCTAGCCTCTATGATCAAACATCAGTATATGAGAAATTACCTCAGATTTCAAATTTGGGAGATCATGACAAAGTTGGAACGAGTTATCCTTTGTAGTAACACCTCCATAACTTCCTTGCTACACATTGAAACAAGACATCAAAAGTTGAAAAATATTGATTTACAATTATTTTCACTATGTATTCACAAGTGATATTATAATTTTGAATCTCATTATTGAATTATCTTATACAACACAAATTTAAACTTACATATAACAAAAGTCAATTATTTGTGTTATACAAATATACGGTTAATAACTAAAAAATGAAAATTAACTAGCCAAATTACTTGAAGAAAATCCTTTGACCACAAAATATATAGTCATTTCTATTAATTAATTGAAGGTAAAGTGGGTAGAAACGACATAGTTAAGATAAAAGTAATAGTGTGTACAAACTTTCTTAATTCACTCAACTCAGTAAATTACCTCATGTCCCGAACTCGGGAAAACAGTAAGGAGATTAAATGGTCTCTCATTTGCAATAACAACCCCAAAATTTCCTTGCTACATGTTGAAATAAAACCCCAAAAAATGTAAACATATTTAACAAAAAAAAATAATCATACTATTTATACGCAAGTTACGGTATAGCTTTGATCTTCAATATTGTACAATCTTATTCAATACATATTTAACCTTCTTTGTAACAAAGTCGGTCATTTATATTTTACAAAATGTAACAAACAAGTAAATTAAAATTCAGCCGGTCAAATTATTTGGAAATTCTTTCATCTCAAAATATACAATCAGTTCCCCTAATTAACTAGGGGACGAAAAGTAAGTAAAAAATTTGAGTGAAGAGAAAAATAATAGTGTGTACACACTATCTTAATTTGCTTCACTTTATAAATAACAGTTTTAGGATATAATGTTATATGAATAAATATAGGTATACGAGAAACTAACTCAAGTTTCAAATTTGGGGGAACATAATGGAGGTGGAACAAATTTACCTCTGTAATAACATCTTCATAATTTTTTTATTACACAGTGAAATAAGACATCACAGTTATAAGCATATTACTGACAAATATTTTCATTATGTATTTACAAGATATGATATTGTTTTACGTTTCATTATTGAAATATCTTATACAATATAAATTTAAATTTTATATAACAAAGGTCGATCGTTTGTGTTATATAAATATGTAAGAAATAACTTAATTAGAAATTAACCAGCCAAATTATTTGAGAACTCTTTCAGCTCAAAATATACAACTATCTCCACTAATTAACTATTGGAGGGAAAGTGAATAAAAAAGACATATAGTGAAAAAAATAGTGTGTACAATCTTTTTTAATTCTCTTAATTGTGTAAGTATAGTTTTAGAATACAATATTTATGATCGAACACAGGTATATGAAAAAGTATCTGAGGTTTTGAGTTCGAAAGAACATTACGGAGAAAGAACAATTTTTCATCTACAGAAGTTGTAAGCATATTTCATGATAAGTATTTTCACACTATTTATTCTCAAGTTAGGATATAATTTTGATCCTCAAATTTGGATGATCTTATTCAAAACATATTTAACCATTTATATAACAAAAGTTGATGATTTGTATACTACAAAAAGGTAAGAAAAAAAATAAATTAAAATTTAATTAATCATATTATTTAGAGACTCTTTCACCTCAAAATATATAACAATCTCAACTAATTAACTGGGGCAGTGAAAAGTAGGTCGAGAGAATAACTAGTCAAGAGAAAAGTAAAATTGTGTACAAATATTTATAATTCGTTTAACTCTGTAATTGCATTTTTAGAATATAATACTCTCTTACCAAACATATGTATATAAGAAATTACCTCAAGGTTTGAATTTGGGGGACCATTACGGAGTTGAAACGATCCTCCCTCTGTAATATCACATCCATGATTTTCCTGCTACACATTGAAGTATGACTCTAAAAATTATAAAAATATATATTGACAAGTATATGTACTATGTATAAATTTTTTAATTATATTAAATAAAATCTCCATCTTTACTCTAAGAAAAAGCTAGAATATCTATCCTCTGTTCTCATTGATGCATATTATTCCCGAGAGGGAAAAGATGTTGAAAGATTATGCATCTTTGAGATCAGAGAATGAGAATATGGAAAAATATAATCATTATCTTCAAGAAAAAATAAATGATCTAAATTCTTATCGAAAAGAGAAAAATGTGAAAAACAATGCTCATATGACTCCAGAGGAAAGCATAAAAGTGTTGAGAAATAGCCTACATACTATGTCTAAGATGAATAAAGTCCTTCATAAGGAAATCCATAAGACAAAAATGGACTTAAATCACGATATGAGTTGGACTAGGTCCTCTGAAATCTTCTTAGTGTGTCTCAAATGTGCAATAAAGGAAACGATGTGACGTTTACATAAAAAAATGTTGATTAATAGATTCTAATTCAGGAAATTGATTCTTCTGCAAAAAAAGATATAAACTATATACAGAGTAGACATCATGATTCCTGGAAGAATAAAAACTCAAATGTTTGAGTGTTGTTGTTGATAGTTCACTATTATGACACAAAAGATTAGGACATGCTAGTTTTTGCATGTTGAACAAGTTGATCTCAAAGGAATTGATTATAGGCATACCAAATCGAAGATTCCATGAACACATAATATGTGGAGCGTGTGCCCAAGGAAAGCATGTGAGTCCAGATTCAACCCAAAAGGGATGATGAGCACAACGAAACTACTTGAATTGCTATACATGAACTTATGTGGACCTATGTGAGTACAAAGAAAGGAAAAAGGTGTGATTTTGTTATCGTTGATGACTACACCAAATTCACATGGATATTGTTCTTAAACACAAAATATGAAATGTATTTTGTGTTTTCATCTTTGTGAAACTGTTTCAAAAGAAATGAAAATGTGAATAATCAGCATCAGGTCTGATCATGTAACATGATATGAAAACTCCAAATTTCTTGAGTTTTGTGATAAAAATGGTATAGATCATAATTTCTCTTCCCCAAGAACACCACAATAAATTGTGTAGTTGAACGTAAAAATAGAACCTTAGAAAACATGGCAAGAACCATGTTGATAGCTAGTGGTCTTCCTAAGAGATACTAGGCGAGGTTGTAAACATGACTTGTTACTTAATTAACAGATGAATGATTCGCTATGAACTACTAAAAGGTAGAAAACCTAATTTAGCTCATCTAAAAGTGTTTGGATGTGTATGTTATGTACAAAACAATGGAAAAGACGCTCTAGGTAAGTTTGATTCCAAAAGAGATAAGAGAATTTTTCTTGGTTACTCCTCATAAAGTAAGGCTTATAAAGTGTTCAACAAAAGAACAAGATGTATTGAATAAAGTGCATATGTTATATATATTTGACGAGTTGGCTGAGAAATTTATGCAGGTTGACTCTGATGGAATTAAACTAACAAATTACTTTGAAGATGACATAGATTAATTTGAAAGGAGTGAAACTGGTCCTAAGGTGGAGATGCAGAAATTCCATAACAACCCTCATTGAGAATGAAAATCATGAGAACTATGGAGATGAATCCATCAATTACTTCTCTGAACCTGGTTCATCATCTCCCATTGCTAATCTAGAAATTCACATGAGTAACTGGAAGCATGAAAGATCACATCTAGTCCAAAACATACTTATGCCTCTTGATTTAGGGATAACAAACAGATCAAAACTAAGGAACATGTGTGCTTTCTCGATTTATCTCTCCATGATAGAATAAAAAGTATAAAGGAAACACTATTTGATGCAGATTGGATGTAGCTATGCAAGAAGAACTTAATCAGTTTAAGCACATCAAAGTATGGAACCTGGTCCCAGACCCCAAAATAGAATCATTATAGGAACCAGATAGGGGTACAGAAACAAGCTTGATGATCAAGAAACAATAACCAGGAACAAAGCTAGGTTAGTGGTTCAGGGAAAGGGTTGACTATGGTAAAACATTCACTACTCTGGTAAGAATGGAAGCAAACAAATTGATTATCATCTGTGTAGCTCATATGGAGTTCATGTTGTATCATATGGATGTGAAAAGTACATTTCTAATGGGTAACAAGAGGAAGTATAAGTTTGTCAACCACATGGTTTTGGATTTCATGACCACCTAGAATATGTATACAAGTTGGACAAAGCTCTGTATGGAGCCAAGGTGAATGACACTCCAATTGCCACAACTACTAAACTTGAGAAGGATGAACTTGGTGTCCTGGTCGGTGACATCAAGTATACAGGGATGATTTGATCACTACTTTATCTCACATCGAGCAGACCTGATATTGTCTTCAATGTAGGGCTGTGTGCAAGATTTCGGTCATGTCCTAAGAAGTCACATTTGAAGGTTGTTAAAAGAGTCCTCAAATATCTCAAAGGTACATAGAACTTTGGTTATGTGGTACCCAACTAGGGACTCTTTCAATTCGAGCGGATTTGCATATGCAAATTATGCAAGATATCTAGAAGATAAAAAAGCACACATAGATAGCACCTTTTCTTGGACCTTGTCTTGTGTCCTAGGCTACTAGAAAATAGAACTCGATCACCTTATCCACTGCAAAAGTGGAATATGTAGCAGTTGCCTCTTGTTGTGCATAATTGCTACGGATCAACCAACAAAATCAAGACTTTTGAATAATTGTAAGGTGCATACCAATCAAGTGTGACCACACTAGTACAATCAACATAGCCAAAAATTCAGTGCCCCATAAGTGCACCAAGCACATTAATGTGCATCATCATTTTCTCAGAGACAATGTTGAAAATGGTCCCATTGTCATGAAATTGTGCAAAACAGAGGATCATGACATTTTCACAAAGGTGTTAGAGAGAGAGTAGTTTGACAATAATCGTTTTGCACTTGGTCTCTTTTATCAATCCTAACATGCATCCACCTTCTCTCTAAATGGATAGATTGACTTGTAGGAATGTTAACTCTAAGCATTTTAAAGTATCAACTCAGCTTTGTACGGTAACAAGTTCACACCCACAACTCAAAGGAACTAAGTGGCTCAGATCTAATTATACTACCCTTAGTTTCCTACAATAAGCACTAGGGAGGTCTATCTCACGAATGAAATTATTCATAGTTGTTCTCACTGACATAATACATCAAAATATATCCATGTTGAACAAACTAAGAAAAAGAACATGGTTCATCACTTGTCCGTTCTCCTTAATCCTTATTATATTATGGCGGGACCTATATTTGAATTTTTTCAAGACGTTTCAGGATATGACACTCTTAGAATATCAACTGCCTCATTCTTATTTCATTTCAAATTACAAGTCAGAATATCATCATTGCCTCTTTCCAATCAGCCTAAAATTTCCTGAAGTGTCTGCACTCCTCCAAAAATCAGCATCTCTCCACTTTCAATCCAAAACATTTCCCGTCTTTACCATGGATTTACCTACCATTTCTCTATCTCATCCACAAACCGCCTCTCTATAATACCCTTCACCACCACTAGCTCTGATTGATTATTCGTTTGACGATGATGCATCATCATTTCAGGGGGGATCCACCCCAACTACCTCCCTTCCTCACAAACTCGTGGGGAAGAAACCCCCCCCCTACCCTCCTTAAGGAAGTTCTATAAAAAAAATCCCCTCTCATTGAAAACCCTAATCTCTCTCTTCACCATAGTCCCTCACCGGCTACATACCCCTCATCCACCACACGTGATTCCCCTCTACCCTTATTGGCCTCCAAAGACCTTTTTACCCCGTCACCATCGCCACCACCTGTTGAGCACCACATCAATCGTTCCACTTCTATAAACCCCAATGTTGATCATCCCAAATCTGGATCAATAAGTTCGTCCTAATTAAGGCATGTCGAAGCTTCTCTTCCACCACAAGCCACCACCTAATTATCGCATTGTCATCCTCCTTTTATTTGAAATGATGATGTACCTCTAAGTCAACTTTGTCATGTTTCCCCAAAGAACCCATGCAAGCACATCACAGTCAAAAGTACTTGTCCTTGTACTCTATTCACTCGTAGAAAATCATACGATCACCCCTTTCATTCTTGGTAGAAGGAGGGATCGTACCATTGCCCTTTGAAAAAGTAAAAAATAGAAGAACGCTAGGGAAAAGAGAAAGTTGCACTCTCTACATCAAGCCACTGAGTCCAGTCGCAAACATCCTCACTCTAGGGGTAAGTTACATATTCAATTACCCACGCAAGCACATCGTAGTCAAAAAGACTAATTCTCGTACTCCATTCACTCCTAGCAAACAACATGAGTCTCTGGATCAGGTCGCAAGCATCCTCCTACTAGGGGTAAGCCACTTATTCAATCTCCATATGAACTTGTTGATGTGGACTCGAGTCCAGAGGAAGACCATGTCACTTTCACTTTTTACCCCATCCCTTCCCATGCTAAGATGAATGAGAACCTTGCTAATTTCTTAGCCATGGGGAAGGAAGTCTATTTTTGCCTCCAAGGTTGTACTAAAGGGGAAAGTGGTTGATGTCGATATGACAGAGTATCCAACAGTTCAAGAAATTGAGCTTTTAGGGATAGGTGCATTTGTAGTTAGATACTTCATTATGGATGCATGAAAATGAGGTCAAAGAATTTTATACTAATCTGATAGTGTTGGAGTATGTGTAGTCAAATCTTTTTTTGGGGGGGGGGGGGGGGGGGGGGTTTTTTT
>NW_006239699.1:14587-46292 GCF_000226075.1 Solanum tuberosum | reverse complement strand
GTGGGGGGGGGGGGGGGTTGAGATTGTATTCGATTGCAACAAGTTGGGGGAGATCCTACAGGTTCCTACTATTGGGGTTGGTTGAGCATGTGCGGCTTAAGGATGAGAATTGCTTGCTCACATCAAAGCTAAACCAAGGGAGGGTGAATGTGAGGCCTAGGAAGGTGATGAAGGGGGAGATGGAGCCTTTTCAAAAGTTGTTGTTCGAGGTAGTGCATAAGGGGATAGCCCTTAGGGGGAATGTCATCATCATGAGCTGACATACAGGGCCATGAGATTGGAAAATGCTCTTAATCAGGAGGAACCTACTAATTGGACTGTTCTCATGATTTGCACATGACTAGGATTGCAGATTCAAAACCTAGTCCTCATCAATTGGCGTATGACAATTTGTTAACCATTTTGTTTAGTGCTTACAATATGTTGTTGGGGGAAAGGCTCAAGGCAACAAAAAAGGACATGATTGACAAAATAACTCTTGCTGAGTGTGATTGTCAACCCACAACAACACCTCCAGGTGTACATGGTCCTAAGTCTACTAGCCTTATTACCTAGTTTCTTGCTAATCTCAATGCTGCCAGGGAACACAACACATTGCGGCAGGATGAAATTTCAGCTCTAAAGGTGGAGCTTCAAGGTTTTTGAGTTGAAGGATTAGATGACCCGACAACAACATGACAATAATACTCACATGGATAGGTTGCTACAACTCCTTGACAAGCCCTCTTCCTCTTTTGTTTCCCATCCTAGTCTTTCCTCTAGTGATTAACTGGTCCTTTTTGTTGTTTTTGTTGATATTCCAGATATTTTTTACTACATTGTCCTGATAACTATGTTGGTGCCCTTGGAGCTTAAATGCAGTGCTCTCTTGATCATGTCTATCTTTTTCATATGTGTTGTAGTCTCTCTTTGCATATGTTTGGATGACTAATATCCTTAGATTTATGGTTTCTTGGTTATCTTGATTTTTGTGGTATTGTTGCCCTAGTGGCTATGAGTGTTTATTTCAACTTGCCTTGATAAATTGACATTTTTATTAATTAATTAATGATGCCAAAAGAGAAGATATTATTCAGTATGTGGCCTGGTTGTAAATTGATCATTGTGCAAAATATATATTAGGGGGAGAAATTGATGACATGTCAATATTTGGTAAAAAATAGTTTTGATGATTGACAAAGTGGACTAGGTTCTAAAGATTAGTTATGAGTGAAGTAGGAAGATAAGGCGCGCAAAAATAGAGTTAGAATCTGCATAAGGTTCTATAAAAGGAAAGGCCTACTTTTTGAGGAACTACTTTCCTTGTAAGACTCAACTAGGGATTTTCATACACATAAAACAAGACGTTTATAAAAGGAAAATTAGCATAATGAGGCAATTGCTTTTGCACACACTGAATATCGTTTTTCTTAGCGAAAGGAAAGAAGCGGCAGAGGGAGCATACAATAATAGAAGAAAGGAGAACTAGAGTTAGGTTTTCTTTCTAATGTAAGTTTATCATTTTTGTGACTTGGAATCGTTATTGAGTTGTAAGCTGAAACCACTCTTTAAAGTTAGTGAGAATTTGCTGAAAATTCTACATGTTCTAGGTCATGCCTTTTATTTTCTTGAGCAAGGAGGTTTACAACGATAAACATTTGTGTTCTTTCGTGACACATGTTTCAGTTAAAGTCTAACAAGAACCAAGTTCTTGTATCAAATGGGTGGTACAAATTTCTTTAAAAGGAATATGAAGTTAAGAGAAAAATAATAGTATATACGAACTTGGTAATTCATTCAACTTTGGTATTGCACTTTCAAAACATAATGCTCTGTGATTTAACAAACATATGTTTATGAGAAACTACCTCGAGGTCATGATTCAAGATAATACTATCGATGAATGAACATTCCTCTGCAGTAAGACTTCCATAATCTCCTACCTGCAAAGTGAAATAAAATATCATAATTTGTAAGTATTTTTGCGAAAAATAATATAGTTTTGAATTTCATTATTTAAGTATCTTTTATAGCAAAATGATAGTGTGTATAAACTTTCTCAATTCTCTTAGCTTTATTTGTAATTATATTATTCATTGACCAAACGTAGAGTATATGAAAAACTACCCCATCTGAATTTGAGGGAACATAAAGTTGCTCGAACAATGCCTCCTCTGCAGTAACACCTCCATAGATTCCTTGCTATATAGTGAAATAAGACACCAAAAATTATAAGCATATTTACTAAAAAATATTTTTTATAAGTATTCAAAAGTTATAATATTATTTTGAGTTTCATTAGTGAACTATTTTATACAACACACATTTAAACTTTGATATAACAAAGCTCGATCATTTTTGTTCTACCAAAATGTAAGAAATTACTTTATTGTGAACTGATTTATCTAGAAATAAACCACCATCTCTACTAATAAAATAGGGTAGACTTTGGGTAGGGAAAGTCGATAAAAAAAATAATTCTAAGAGTAGAGATACATGATAGTGTCTACAAATTTCTCAATTTGCTTAACTTTGTAAACAATATTTTTAGGCTACAATTCTCTATGACTCAATATAGGTACATGGGAAACTATCCCAAGTTTAAAATTTTGAGGAACATAAAGGTGTTGAAATGATTTTTCCTCTGCAATGACATATTCATAATTTTTTTGCTACACAGTAAAATAAGACATCACAAGCTGTAAAAATATTTATTTTCATATATTCACAAGTTTTGATATAGTTTTAAATTTTATTATTAAAATACATTAAACAACACAAATTAACCTTTCATATAATGTCAATCATTTGTGTTCTAACAAAGTTATAAACAACCTAATCAAAATTTATCAGCCAACTTATTTGTAAACTCGTTTACTTCAAATCATTCATCTCCACAAATCAACTAGTGGAGGAAAAGTGGGTAAAAAGGACAAATAGTAAGAAAAGAAAATACTATGTACAACTTTTCTTAATTATATAAGTATATTTTAAAATGTAATATTCTATGACAGAACATAGGTATATGAAAAACTACCTCAGGTGCAAAATTTGGAGAAGCATTACTGAAATGCGACGGTCTTTCCTCTGCAGTAATACTTGCATAATTTCTTTGCTGTTACAATAAAATAAAACACTAGAAATTTTAAGCATATTTAATTACAATTATTTTAACATTTTTTATCCTCAAATAATGATATGGTTTTGATATTCAATATTGAATTATATTATTCAATATTTATTTAACCTTTCATATAACAAAAGTCAATCATCAGTGTTCTACGAAAATCTAAAAAACAAGTCAATTAAAAATTAACCAATCAAATTATTGGGAAACCCCGAGAAAAATGTTAGTGTGTATGTATTTTCTTAATTCGTTTAACTCTATAAATTATATTTTCATAATATAATACTTGTTGACCAAACATAAATATATGAATAAATACCTCAAGTTTTAAATATAGGGGATCATAATGGAATTAAAATATTTTTTTTCTTTGTAATAGCACATCTGAAATTTTCTTGCTATACATTAAAATAATACATCAAAAATTGCAAGTGTTTTTACTATTATCATGTTGTATTCACAAATTATTATATAATTTTGAGTTTTTCTACTAGATTATCTTTTACCCTTGAAAATATACGACACAAATTTCACCTTTTATGTATCCAAAGTCAATTATTTGTATCCTTCAAAAAATTAAGACAAGCAACTAAATTGAATATTAACCAACATAGCTATTTGGCAATCCTTTGACTTCAAACTGTACAACCATCTCTACTAATTAACCGGGGGAGAGGAAGTGGTTATAACATAACTATTTGGGGATCATATTGGAGATGGAATGATGTTTCCTCTATAATAACACCTCCATAATTACCTTGCTATAATGAGTTGAGACACAAAAAATTATAAGCATATTTAATGATAATTATTTTAATGATGTATTCACAAGTTATGATGTAGCTTTGAGTTTCATTATTTAATTTTTTTTATACAATACAAATTTAACCCTTTCATATCAAAGTCGATCATTTGTGTTATACAAAAATGTAAGAAACAATTAGATTATATTAACCAGCATAAGTATTTGGGAACCCTTTCACCTCAAAATAGGCAATCATCTCCATTAACTAACCGGGGGAGAAAAAATCAATCAAAAAAACAAAATTATGAAGAGAAAAATGATAGTGTATACAAACTTTTTTAATTCACTTAAGTATAAATTAATTTTTCAGAAAATAAGACAGATATATGAAAAATTACCTCATACTCTGAATTCGGAAGAACATTACCAAGATGCAACGGTATTTCCTCTGCATTAATACCTTCATGATTTCCTTGCTACATAATGAAGTAAGATATAAAAAATTATATGAAGATTTAATACTAATTAATTCTACATTATTTATTTGTAAGTTATGATATAACTTTTATCAGTTACTTTAGAATAACTCACGTAATATACTACTATTGACGTAGATTACCTGCTCCTATTTCCTAGGAAGTTAGCTTAGCACAATCTGTTCACTTTTCTTTGTAGATAAACAGTACTGGAGACTCATTAATAATATACAATTTTCATTCTACTTTTCTGGAATTATAAAAAGCTCCATAATCAAATATTTACGTCAGAAAGACTACAACTCTTTAAACATAGAGAATATATACTAGAAAACAAATAAGAACAAATATAAAAAATAGAAGTACGTACCAAATTACAAGGCTTCTGATTAAGATGTCGACTGAATATTTTAGTAAACTCTCTATCTTTCTCATGATCAGACTGGAAGTCTCGAAGATCAGCCTCGGTATCATGACCCGCAAAGTTGAATTTTTCTATCATAAGTTGTGGAGCTAAAGTTGAAATATTATCAGACGTTGCTTTCCTTGTAGACAATTGATTAGCATTTTCATATGTGATTTTATTCGAATTCAAAATCAACTCTGGACTAGCGTCTTTTTTCAAGCTCATACGATAGTTCTGCAAAGTGTACAAGCATGGGTATGATTACCTTGTTCTAATAATAAAGAAAAATAATGATGCAATTGCTTTAAGTAAATTTCCACATTAGATTTATCTAACTTTCAAATTTGTTCTATCAAGGAGTTTATAACATGAGCATGTTTTCATATAACAACTATCAAATTTGATGGCTTTTATTCAAGAAAATATCTCATTTAAGGATGCTTGAGTTCCATTTAAGAAATGTTACAATATCTTGATAGGTTGAGAACTATTCACTCAAAAAAAAATTAAAAAATAAATCGAACTCCTCATCAACTTTGAGCAATAGACATTTTCTAACCATCCTTCTCTACCCTTCCCTCTTATTTCAAGTCATATCTATTTTACCCCTAACATTCACTTGGGACCATCAATGGTATTGAGTGTAGGCCACGTCCAGGACGTAGACTCGGGACATGAGATTAAGTTTCACTTTTGTTTCACTTTCTATTGTTAATATAGAAATGAGTTTTTATTGTTATTGATAAAATATTTTCTTAATTATAATTTAAAATCTATTTACTCTATAAATAGATAATCATTTTAAAAATTGTTATAAATATACCTCTATTTTTATTAATTCTTTTTTTATTACCTACTTTGAAATATGTTTATAAAGTTATTCTCAATTTTTTTCAGTTGTAACAAATGGAGTAATTTTGATTATTATAAATGAAACGAAATTTTCTAATTATGCTTACGCTTATTTTATTTTTTTTGGTACATAAATTGATTTTATTGCCAAGTAGGAAATACAATTCATGAAAAAAAAAACAAAACAAGCTGGACAGTCCCCAGAGTTGCATCAACTATCTAACTTCTCTAGCATAACTACCAATTCCCTCTCCAAGGGTTGCAACATCATAGCTAGCTAAGTACCTAGCTTTACATAAAATAAGTATTATTATAAACCACTATTAACTCTTAATTAGTATTTCGTATTTTTCTCTTTTCATCTCAAAAATAATACTCCCTCTGTCTCATTTTATGTGAGGTAGTTTGACTCGGTACGGAGTTTAAGAAAGAAATGAAGACTTTTAAAACTTGTGGTCCAAAATGAATGATAGAAATTTGTGTGGTTGTAAATCATTTCATTAAGGATAAAATACACATTTTATAGTTAAATTGTTACTTAATATAGAAATGTGTCATTCTTTTTGGGACTGACTAAAAAGGAAAGTAAATCACATAAATTGAGATAGAGGGAGTATTTATTTTTCTATATGTGAATTTATCGTATAGATTACTAAAATGATAAATATGGTGACTTTTAAAAAGTAAAAGAAAAAGAGGTTGATAGAAAATATAAACATCAAGGTAATTAATTAAACCTGAAGATGACTGGCAATGTGTTTTTTACTCAATCCAGGAATATCCATGAGTTCAAGAATTTTTCTCGGATAAGCTTCTGCAAAAAAAAAAAAAAATCACATATAAAAAACAATAAATTATATTTTTTCACCAATATCATGTTCATTTCCTTGTTTTACTCAATCGAAATATATATACAATTAGTGATGGAGGCAGAAAATTTACTAAGGGGCGTCAAAAATACAAAAGTAGACATCTGTAAAAAATAAGGGGACTCAATCAAGTACCTACAATATATACATGAATTAAAATTTTAATCTAGTTAAATAGTGTAATTTTTCGGTGAAAGATCGTATATAGTCATCTAATGAGATTGCGTTATATAAATATAAGAAATTATAAAACAGTGTCAAAATAACAAAAGTGGACATGCGTAAAAATAAGAGGTATCTGTCAAGTACCTACAACATATAAATATAATTGAAATTTTAATCTAGCTAAATAATGTAATTTATCGATGAAAGGTGGCTCTGTCATTGTAGGTCATATTTTATCGATCTTATTTTTCAAATCACATATTTTATGACGTCTTACGTATAGATAATATTTGAATGACCTCATATTATACAGTTATTTATGTCTTGGAAGACTTACTTTTCACGCCAAGTATTGCAATAGCTTCCAAGAATTTGTTGTGAAGGGAATCCGTCCAAACGATTCTACTCTTCTTGGATGGTTGAGATGAACCGTCTTCATTTTCAGCCTTGTCATATTTTCTCGTAGACTTGTCCCTCTCACTGACTGAAGACGAAGATTCAATATAAATTACCTCATTGAGGATTTTCTCATTAGTGTTTTCTTCAAACTCTTGTACAACTTGTTTGCTTGTGTGCTTCTTCTTTTGCAAGGATGTTGTGTATTCCCATAAATAATTTATATTATCTTGTGTTATGGGCTTCATTATGAAGAAAGCAGCTCCATTGTCATGTCCTTTCATAAGTGTATTGTCTTTCTCATCATTTGACATAACTGGTAATCACATTCAATGATACAGATTTAAGTCATACAATTCGAGCAAAATAGAGCAAAAAGGATGGGGGTTGCAAATATAAACAAGCAGCAACTAAACAAATGTTGACAGGTTACTTGTTCTCCCAGAACCCCCCCCCCCCCCTTAATCACCAGCTAGTACCAAATTTAGGGGGAAATAAGTATATCTTTAGGAGATAGAGGACGCAATAGAGTTAATGAGGGAAACTCGGACCGAAATAGCAATCTTGAAATATATAAAGGTAATAATATTCAAAGAGAAATTTAAGAAAAACACATACTTATCTGTCCATCAAACAGGGGCGGCTCAAGCATATTAGTGGCCTAAAGCAAAAATCAAACGGGGCCTTAAACTTAAATTGTTAATAGCTTTTATATAATTGATTTCTTCTAGTTTTCATCTGATGATATAACCATTCTTATTTTAAATTATTTTTAATGAGATATAGTACTCCAAATATGTCAAATCTCTTCCAATAATCCCTTCATTTTTCATGAAAAGTTTACTTTTTCTACAAATAGTATTCAATATTTGTTAAAAAAAAATAACTTATAACCTATTATTATTAAAAATGAGGCCTCTTAAATTTGGGGCCTAAGGCACATGTCTTTTTTTTAACACTGTCGAGCCACCCCTGCCATCAAATCTATCAAAAAGCTCAATCGATATTTGTGTGCCCTGCAACTAGGAGATAGGAAACTATGTGGTAGTAATGAATCCATCTTTGGTAACAGAGAACCCTAGGAACCAAAAGAGGGAGACTCCAATGATAATACTACCCACGATAAATAGATCCATGAACTTAATAATATGAAATTGTAGAGGGTGCAATGGGGACGACTTTAGAGATTCACGCAAAATTTAGACCTTTTGTGGCAATATCATCTAAGGTTAAGACTAGCATAAATACATCTAAAGAGCCATGAGTCATTTGTAGTACGTTTAGAGATTCACGCAAAATCTTATGGCAAAAGATAACTTCAAAGGAAACTGGCTCTTAGGTGGGGGCTTTAATGATATCTTAAACGTCACAGATAAAAGTGGAGACTCAATTGTTAATCTCTATAAGGATGCCTTTCAAAATGGCCACATCCCTAAATAAATCAATAGAACTCACATTTGTTTAGTTCCAAAAAGAAAGAGTGTCAATAACCTTAAAGATTATTTACCCATTAGTCTTTGTAATACCACATACAAGATCATTATGAAAATCATCTCCCAAAGACTTAGACCTTTCATGGATAAACTAATAGGACCTTGTCAACCTAATTTCTTGGAAAATGGGCAAGCAACTGATAATGCCATCATCATCCAAGAAGTAATCACTCATTTCATGAAAGTGAAAGGAAAATTTTAAATGCTCAACTATTAGCTAAAATTGATCTGGAAAAGGCATTCGATATGATAGAATGGTCCTTCATAAGAAATACATTAAAATTCATCAACTTTCCCTCAAATATTATCAACCTTAGAATGTCCTCCATCTCCACTAATGAAGTTTCTATACTAGTACTACTGTACCTCCTCCCCCAAACCCTCCTAGCAGTCTAGCACTGCCACTTTGTTATAATGATGCATATTAGTATTAATATAATAGTCTATTTTGACCACAAAAAAAAACTCTAGAATTGATTTAACAAGAAGTATAAAAATAAAAGGCTTAATGGAAACTCTCATTTGGACATACAATGTTTTATATTGTTGGTACATTTTTAATTAGTATCGTGTAATTTTGAAATTTGATGGGATATTTCTAATTAAAAAAAAATTCTCATAGTTCCTATTAAAGCCAATAGCAAGAGTTTGTAAAATATTTATGAGAGACTAAAAGTCCTTAGTTTTAACACACTTAAAGAACCAAAACTTCTCTGAAAAATACACAAACATAAGTGATAACACACTTGAAGTTCTATATGAAGTTATTTGAGAATGTTTATTGTTTAAGGGAATTTTGGATAGCCCTTCATTACTAAAAAAAACCTTTTAGTGTCAAGTTCTCTTTTGATTTTTCATGACGTTAATTGTTTGTATCTTAATAACTCGACTTATCTCGTTTTTGCTAGCTATCTTGAGAAGTGATCATTATTGTTAACTCAACAATGTATTCAACTATTTCTTAGTTAGATGCTTGATAGTTCTAGATTAATCCCTATTCCGCATATCTTTAATTTCTTTCCATAAATCATTCATAGTATTATTAGGGTTAGTCGTTATTTCATATATAATATAATATATTACTCCATCCGTCTCATTTTATGTGGCACCATTTCCTTTTTGGTCAGTCCCAAAAAGAATGTCACATTTCCTTATATGGTAAGTATTTAAAGTTACAATTCCTCTTTTACTCTTGTTGGTCCCATTTAATCTTAAATGATAGTACTCCAAGTACATTTATGAGGAGAGAGAAAAATAAGTCTACTTTTTAATACAACTACTTTTTGGAGGGGCAATTTGGTAAATATTTCAAAGTCTTCATTTATTTCTTAAATTTCGTGTCCGGTCAAATATTGCCACATAAAATGAGACGGAGGGAGTATTTGAATCTTTGTGAGTTGAGAGTTATCAATAAAGAACGACTTTTTCACTCATATACATCTATAATTTAACATATTTTTTGTTTCACAAAGAATATAAAAGAATTATAAACTTACCGCCAACAGGAATGCCAAATTCTTTAGCTATTTCTTGTTGAAATTGAAAGACATCTATTTTAAGCATGTGAACATCTATGAGCAAAAGATCAAATGAGAGACCACTGCTCCGAAGGCCACCCAAAGCAACTTTTATGTCATTCACTGTCATAACTGAATTAAACAAAGCAATTCTATTATTATATAAACATACAAAAAGAAAGAATTAATGCTAATACATATAGAAATATTTCCAAAATCATTTGATGAAGAATTAAAGAAATTAATTAGATGAAGTGAAATATACTTCCTCAGTTCCTTTTAGTTGTCTTATTGCAATTTTTCAAGAGTCAATTTGACTAACTTTTAAAGTTAAATTAAATTACATTATTTTGATAATTTAAAAATAAAATTTAAATATTCATAAACTATACAAAAATTACTATATATTACAATTTTATTATATCAATTTGATGGGGGGGAAATTACATTTATAACGTTAGTCAATGTTCAAATCGTTTGACTCTTAAAGAGAAAATTGTGTCAAATAAAAAGGAACAGAGAGAATATATATTTAAATATGCTAATTAAGATTTTATTACCATAAATAGAGTATCAATTCCTTAAACTAAATGAGTGTACTTACATTAAATTATTAGATTGAATCGGCTTCTTGATTAAGGATATAGGTAACCTAGGTTATAAAATGTGTTATTTTATAGATTTTTTTTATAAATTATTATGCCCAGATTATTAAATCAGTTTATACTAGTAGTATTCCTTTTGACTAATGCTCTAAGTAATTAATAGTAATAATGAGTTATTATTGTTATATAAGAATTTCTTACTTTAAAGGTATCTTTGACCTTAAATAGTCTAATCTCATGGTGTGGTATCATTATTCGATATTTTATTAGAAGAGGATTCATAATTTAAAGTTTATGAGTTCTTCATTATAATTTCTTTGAATTATTGAGTTTTAAATAATAATTTATACATATAAAATAAATTATTTAAGATAAATAATATGAATTTGGAAAGAAGTTATTGATTTCGCCGGATTGGTACCTTATACTCTCTTCGCATCTCATTATTTTACGCATAAAACAATACATACATACCAACATAACCTAATACATATATTATAAAATAGGACCAACCCAATATTGCATTACTTAAATGTCTATTTTATATAGATTTTATGTTAAAATTAGTTCTACATATATTATAAAATAGTGGTGTCTTTATTATTTTGTACAGTCAAAATTCATTAAATAGAAAAGGAAAGAACAATTGTCTTGTTTGAATTTTTATATAGTAGTATTTAAATAAAGTCAAAAATCAATTTAATTCATTTGATGTCAGTTTTGACATACATAAATCTTAGATCAAGAAAAGAATAGAAAAAATACCCTACTTTGGGATGAAATAGGTGTCATCGCAACTCTAGATTTAAGATCGTGACATTCACAAACTACGAAAAATGAAAAAAGATAAGTACCTTCAAATTTCGAATTCTTGAGTGATGCAATAGTAGTGAGAAGACAATTGATATCATCATCCACAACCAGAATTCTAAACTTTTCACTGTTTTCTACCTCCATTGATTTCAATTCCCCAAAAACATAAATGATAACAATTGATTGCAAGGTGGTTTAGATTGTTTTCTAGAAGGGAAACACAAACTTAAAACAGATGAGCAAAAAAAATAATAATGAAGAGAACACTTCTTAACTACTCTCTCCATCCCATTTTATATGTCATTCATTTCTATAAATAGTTGGACCATAATACTTGTCATTTTATAAAATTTATGCATAATTACCATAATTTGTCTATTATACCCTTAATAGAGTAGTTAATTAATCTTAAAAATCTATTCATCATTTATTATAAAATTGACTTAAGAAAACATTAAATAAGGGTACAAGGGTAAAGTTACATCATTTCTTAATGCAAGTGCAAAGTAAAAAGGTGACATATAAAATGGGACGGAGGGAGTATTATATAAATCCTTTAATAATCCCTTTAACTTGGCTTTAACACATATCTATGCCCTCCAACTTTGAGTATGCACAAATAGACACTTAAACTTATATAAAATTGAACAAGTAAACACATACGTCTTACGTGGCATAATACATTTAGAACGCCACATAAGACACAAAATTGTCATGTAGGAGGACACGTAGGATGAATGTGTCTATTTGTTCAATTTTATACAAATTAAGTGCCTACTTGTGCACACTAAAAGTTGGAGGGCAAAAATGTCAGCTGAAGCCAAGTTAAGGACAGATTATTGTATTATGCCCGTAAACAAACATTTGAGGCAATCTTTTTGCACTAAAATCTACCTTTTAGATTGCTCACCAAGTGTAAGTAGCTTCTTTATTTATTTCTTTTGTCCTTTTTTTTGCTCTAATGCAATAAACAATGACTAGATAAAAGCTATTTGCCAAAAAAAAAAACTAGATAAAAGCCACTACAACTTACCATAATTTGTATATATCTATGATCTAACCATGATTTAGATAATTAATATTTAAGATATTTGCTTCAAATATTTTAGTAAATTCACAATCATAGTTACATATTATTTTATCCATAAAATATATATATATATATATATATATATTTTATTTTTTTTTAAAAGACTTTTTACTCTTTTTTATCATGTACCTGTGCAGTATCTATTTTTGGTAACTAACACGATTTTATTAATCATCAGTGACAATCTACAAAATCATAGCTTAATCAAACTCGACAAGCTATTCCTAAATTCATCACAAAATGAACTAGAGCTAACAATAGTGCATTGGAAACTGCACAGTATCAATCTTCAAAAAATTAAATTTTGAATCAATAACTTACCGTCTATCTTTCAATTAACTTTTGAGTTAATATTTTGAAATGGTAAAAAAAAAGTAAAAAAATTATTTGTCACGATCACGTCCCGCCGTAAGTGGCACACACACTGACCCTGATGGAAGAATCACATAACTACTAACACAGTCTACTAAAAACCAGAAGTAAGAAGTTTTCAACCTTTAAAAATCAACTTTCATAAAGCAACAACCAAGTCATAAAATACCTTAGAACCTATAAGTTGTTTACCAAATAAAACTCTACATAGTCTAGAATAAGGGGGGGGGCGGAACCCTACAAGAAATCAATCTAATGAGTTTGAGTCCAAACATATGGAATAAGAAAATACGAACAAATCCACGACAACGGGTGGAAGTTGCTCACCCTTGGATTTAGATAAACCTAGAATCACAATTGAGGTCGCGAAGAAATTGCCTGAATATGTCCAGTACTCCATAAAAAAAGAGCAAGTGCAATATCAGTACACAAACCACAATGTACTGGAAGGATCATCGGTCAGCTTCAAAGGTATGAATATAAACACATAACTAAACATAGTAAAGACAAGACAACATATAGATTAACCAAGTTAGCAATACAACAAGACTCTCAGTCACTAATTCTAACTCAACAATTACATGAAGCATGTCCAACATGATCACAAACAAGTTTGGTTCACTCAAGAAACTAGTATACAAGAGAATAGTCAAACATGTACCAGGATAATACCCCAGCCAACTATTAGTATCCCGTACCAAGTGTGGTACCCAAGCGAACTATTAGTATCTCGTACCAGGCGTGGTACCCGAGCCAACCATATAGACATCTCATATGAGGCGTGATACCCGAGCCAACCAAGAGATATTTTGTATCAGACGTGTACTCAAGCTAACCAAGAGATATCATGTATCACACATGATACCCAAGCCAACCAAGAGATATCATGTACCAAACATCATACCCGAGCCAAAATATTTTCACACTAACACAATCACAATCATAATAAAATACAACACACTTGTAAATATGTCACGCCTCGAGCATACACCCTGGACGCGACTGGCACTCGAGAACCATTGTTTGCCCCAAGCGAACCCTTGGTCTGGCTCAACTCTCAGCGGAAGACTTACTCAACATATATAAGATAACTTTAAAATTACAACTTTAACTCAAATATATCAAATGATGAACTAAGAAATGCTTAAAGAAACATTCAACTGACCTCAAGGGCAACTCAAGTTTAGAGCATTAACAACTGAAATGAAAACACTCATGAACTATTACTATCTATCTATCTATGAAGCCTCTAATACTATGAGGGATGTCGGGTCCAGACCTCCAATCATTCTATCAAAAGTGAAATAGATGAAAATAAATAAGGGATCCTCTGAAAGAAAGAAGGATCCCCAAACAACTCTAGAACTGTAATTGGTATCAACAAATCGCATGTTGATGACCTTGATCTCCTGTATCTGCATCATGAAACGATGCAGGTCAAATGGCATTAGTACATTGAATGTAAGAGCATGTAAGGAATACTAAACATATCATAAAAGCTTGAACTTGGAAAGAAAAAACATACTCACCTCGACTCTACTCAACTCAACTCAACCTCAACTCATGGATACTCAACTCAAAGCAGTATAAAACAACAATAAAGATGCAGTTTATATAAAGCATTTAAAATATTAGGTAACAACTCAATGTATTCAAAAATACAATAATAACTCAGATTGCAAGTAAAAATTACAAAATAACTCTGTTTGGGAGATTCTCTAACCGACAACCATCAATATGAGCTATGTGATGATACAATTTCTCGCCCACGCTGTCAGAATTGTCCTATAACTTACCGAGGTATAGAAATCCTCAACTAAGTGAATCCACTAAGCTATGCTTAAAAATCAATAAGCAATAATCTAAAAAGTATGACCATTTCTACCCACGTTGGCTACATGGTTTATGAGGACTTTGCGTTATTTGAACTCGTCCCCATATTGGTGCTCAATACTACTCCCAAAATATAACTTAGCTCATATGTTTAAAAACATTTCCTCATCCTTAACTTTGAGATTATTACTCAAAAGGTTTCTCTTAAAAGAGATAGTACTCAAAACTCCTCATGAACTCATTTGGAAATCGGTGTTTCCCCTCATTTTAAATGTAAACACATTTACTCTTGGGAATACTTAGTTCCCATATATTCATTTTGAAAAATGAAACTCAACTCTACTCATTCTCAGACTCAAGTACTCAAGTCTTAAAACAAGTTTTTAAAAGATTGTAAAAGACTTCTCAAAAGACTCGAAAGAACTCTAAAGACTCTACTCTTAACTCTTTCCTTGAATTTGAATTATGAATTCAAGGGTTATGATTCAAGTTATGAAGGATCTCTCAATGTTTCACGAAGATTTTGAATGTGGATATCAAGTAGAAAACATAGGTACGACTCAAGGGAACTCACACGGAAAGAAGGTCTGAAGGGTAGGGGACCTGGCGACTCTGGCGCACTGAGTGGCGTGGGGTGCCAGCCCCTAAACTACAGAAGGTGGGTTGGGGGGCACTGAGTGGTGTAGTGCGCTAGGCCCTAACTTACAGAAACTTACTTGGGACGCACTGAGTGGCGCGGTGCCCCACCCTTTTTCCCAGAATTTTGACAAATTTTCTTACTTCAATTTCATGTCTAACTCCTCTAGAATCGAACGATTCCTCTCAAACTCTTATGTATTCTTAGACCCAACATAATTACAACGAAA
This sequence comes from Solanum tuberosum, assembly GCF_000226075.1. Lineage (NCBI taxonomy): Eukaryota > Viridiplantae > Streptophyta > Magnoliopsida > Solanales > Solanaceae > Solanum > Solanum tuberosum. Next base: position 30,688 of record NW_006239699.1, on the reverse strand, counting down.
TCCCATCTAAATTACTCAAGAACAATACCCAAACACAAGATCCTCATCTCAAGAACTTAACGAAACATCAAAATTCAAGAACGAAGAACAACGCTTCACGAACACTCATCAAGAACTTAAATTCACCAATCTTTATGGATGGATTCAAATGTGTAATTAATGATTTGAGTGTGTTTGAACTAACCCAACACTATGAAAGCTTACATACCTCGATTTGGTGAAAAATTCCTCGATTCGCAAGATATCTTGATCGTTTTTCCTCTTCTCCTATTTTCTCTTCTTGAACTCTCTTCTAAAACCTAGGCGTAATTTAGGATTTGTAAAACTGACCCAAATCAGATTTGACCCCAAAATATTACTAAAAAACGTTTTAAGCTGACGGGGTAAGTAAAAGACCAAAATACTCCTCATTAATTCGGGTAACTTTCCTTTACTGGACAAGCTAACTTCAAACGGGCATTTTTCCATCATCCGAACTTGTAAATTAGTAAACTGGGTGGCGTTTGAAAGAGGATTCCAAGACTTTTCATTTGATATGTTAAGGGAAACCTAACTCATCCTGTACTGAAAGTTATGGTAATTTTTAGTTAACTTAAAACTCACAACTTAATCATAACTTGCAGAATTCTTAATTTAGCTATTTCCCATTTAGCGCTTTCTAAATTAGCTCTTTCTAAGGCGGGATGTTACAATATCTCCCCCTTGAGAACATTCGTCCTCAAATGAGGTCACTCTAAAGTAGAACTAAGGGTGGAAATATCTAACACCCAACTCAAACACCCAACATATCAATTTAAAGAGTACCAAGAAAAAAATTAGTACCTTAATTGGGAATTTCCCGGGCTCAAAGATATGTAGGTATCTCTTTTTCATATCCTCATTTGCCTCCTAAGTAGCTTCCTCAACAAACTGAATTCTTCATAAGACCTTGACTGATGCTAACTCCTTGGTACTCAACTTGCGAACCTGACGATCCAGAATCTGAATGGGAATCTCCTCATAAGATAGGTTGTCCTTAATACCAATATCTTCAGTCGGTATAATAACTAATAAGTGAAGGATCGCCCATACACTTCTTTAACATTGATATGTGAAACACCGGGTGGACTGCTGCTAACTCTGACGGTAGCTCCAACTCATAGGCTACATTGTCAATCATCTAGGATATCATGTGAGGACCAATATATCGGGGACTGAGCTTCCCTTCTTAACAAATCTCATAACACACTTCATGGGTGAAACCTTCAACTAACCCAATCATTCACCTCAAACTCCAACTCTCTTCTATTAACATCTGTATAGGATTTATGATGACTCTGTGCTGTTTTCTTTCTCTCTTGAATGATCTTCACTTTCTACATAGCTTGATGAACCAAGTTTGGTCCTGTCAACCCATCTTTACCAATCTCAAACCATCCAATAGGAGATCTACATCTTCTCCCATAAAGAGCCTCATAAGGAGCCATCTAGATGCTAGAGTGATAACTGTTGTTATAAGCAAACTCAATGAGAGTTAAGTGATCACCCCAATTACCCTTGAAATCGATCACACATGCCCTCAACATATCCTCTAAAGTCTGAATTGTGCACTCTGCTTGACCATCAGTCTGAGGATTAAAAGCAGTACTCAAATTTACCTCGGAACCCAAACCTTTCTGGAAAGACTTCCAAAATTGTGTGGTGAATTTCGCACCTCTATCTGAAATGATAGATACCAAAAAAGTCTGACTACCTCCTGAATATATAATCTGGCATAATCTTCTACTGAAAAAGTAGTCTTCACCGGTAAGAAATAGGCTGATTTAGTCATTCGATCTACAATCTGCCAAATCGAATCATGCTTCCTGCGAGATCGTGGCAACCCAGTAATGAAATCCATATTGATCATCTCCCACTTCCATTCCGAAAGATCTATGTTCTGAGTCGTACCACCAGGCCTATGGTGCTCTACCTTGACTTGTTGGCAATTCGGGTACTTAGCAAGAAACTTTGCAATACTCCTCTTCATACTACTCTACCAATAGACTTCTCTCAAGTCACGATACATCTTTGTGGAACCCGGATGGATAGAATATCTGGAGCCATGAGTTTCTTCCATGATCCTCTCTTGAAGTCCATACACCCTTGGGACACACAATCTACATTGATACCTCAATACACCATATCCCCCTTGTTTAAAAGTTATCATTTTTTGCTTATGAACATTTGCCTTCAATTCAAGCAAACTAGGATCTTTGTCTTGTTTTTGTTGCACTTCGGACACTAGTGACGATTCAACTCATTCATCACCACCACTTCACCTTCATTGGAATCCATTAATCGGACTCCCAATCGTGCAAGTTTGTGCACATCTTTGGATAATTCTTTCTTGTCTTTCTCAACATGGGTTGTACTACCCATAGACAACCTGCTCAATGCATCAGCATTAACATTAGTATTACATGGGTGATAGAGAATACTCATGTCATAATCCTTGAGTAACTCCAACCACCTCATTGGTCTGAGATTAAGCTCTTTCTGATTGAACACATACTGAAGGCTCTTGTGATCGGTGAACACATCTACATGAACACCATAAAGATATTGATGCCATATTTTTAAAGCGAACACTACAATAACCAACTCTAAATTATGGGTTGGGTAATTCCTTTCGTAAATCTTAAGTTGTCTGGAGGCATAAGTCATAGCCTTATCATTCTGCATCAATACACAACCTAGTCCAACACTAGACACATCACAATACATGACAAAACCTTGCGTACTTTTTGGTAAGGTCAACATTGGGGTAATAGTCAACCTAGTTTTCATTTTCTGGAAGCTTTTCTCACAAGCTTCAAACCATTGAAACTTTGTTTTCTTCTGAGTCAACTTAGTCAACGGGGATCAAATAGATGAGAACCCCTCGACAAACCTCCTATAATAGCCAGCCAATCCCAAGAAACTCTAAATATCAGTTGGAGATGTGGGTCTAGGCTAGTTCTGCGTTGCCTCAATCTTTTGAGTGTCAACTCAAATCCCATCACCAGAAATAATGTGGCCTAAGAATGCCACAGAGTCAAGCCAAAATTCACACTTAGAGAATTTAGCATACAACTCTCTATCCTTGAGAGTTTGAAGAACTATTCTGAGATGACTAGCATGATCTTCCTCGTTCCTCGAATAAATCAGAGTGTCATCGATAAATATGATAACAAACATATCAAAGATATGGCTTAAACACTCTGTTCATAATATCCATGAACGCTACAAGAGCATTAGTTAGGCCAAAAGACATAACCAGAAACTCATAATGACCATAGCGGGTCCTTAAAGTTGTCTTAGGGATGTCACTCTCTCTTACTCTAACTGATGTTAGCCTGATCTTAGGCTATCTTAGAAAAACAAGTGGCACCTTGAAGTTGATCGAATAGATCATCAGTTCTCGAAATAGGATTGTTTTATTTAAAAAATTTATTAGACTGGTTTTAAGAGTCACCATTTAATTTTTAAAGGGAAATTAAGAAAAGTGATTTTTCAAAAGATTAAAAAAAGAAAACTAATGAAAATATTTAAGGGGGTTCGGGGGTTCATATTAGCATTTCGGGAAGGGTTTGAAAGCACCCGAAATGCCCACTAACATGTGGTTATCCAATAATTAATTATTTGGCTAAACAGTTTTAAAATAAAGCATGCTTCGCAAGTTTAGAAAATAAACAACTTGAGACTTAGAAATATTTTTAAGGGGAAAAGAGAAATAGTAAGGGATTACTTAAGAAAATCATTTTAAAGTAACTTAAGTAGTAAAATAAGTACGATTATTTAGTCTTTAGAAAAATCTAGAAACAACTATCCTTTTGGGGAAATCGAATTAGGACAACCTTAAAATCGACTAGCAAATAAACAATTAAACAAATACGAAACACTTAAATAAAGAGAAAGAGAGTTTTGAGCCCAAGTCTGGTTTTCTGTCCGTCTGGGCCAATACTTGGGCCTAATTTCTATTTTTGGACCAAAGGATCAATATTTAGTACATGTCCTGAACTACTCTGAAAATGACTATTTTTGGGCCTTTGTCCCAATTCCACATGTCCTAAACTAACAAGATAATAATAAAAATAAAAAGGGCTTAGACCCAACAACAAAATACAAAACTGAATTTAGGGGGGACTTTATGCCCATTTTCCAGCTTCGTATACACTAGGTGCATACTAGTGTATACAATCTCGTACATCAGCTCCAAACACATGTACGTCAATTTTTGGGGACTTATTCTTCGATTCCATTGACCCAATTGACTTGATAAAAAAAGGAGCGTTGAGCTTCAACCCAACTCGAGATGCAAGGAGTAAAGAAGAGGGTTCGATATACCTAAATCGAGGATGATCATGCATAAAAAATAAATAATAAGAATTAGTAACTAACCATAATAGGACGCCCACTAAAAATAACTAACTGTGTAGAATAGTAATAAGATCAATAAGTGTGTAGAATAGTAATAAGATCAATTTTCTCACTATAGCTTGATAAACAATTACTACACATTCACGATATGCATCATGATCTCAAAAATGTCCAATACTAGAAACACTAAGCAGATAAATATCCCATATCACAACATAGATTTAGGATAAGCAACAAAAAGAGGAAATATAAGGCAGAAGGGATCATTGCAGGGGAAACAAACAACCTAATTTCTTTTAAAACAAATGACAAAACCAAACAACTTAATAAAATAATTTTTTGAAACACTAGCTGGAAACAAAAATTTGAAAGGGGCATTTAAACATATGTAAAGCCGAATACATCATTCTTGACAGATGCTACCATTTATGTCATAGATGAACCATAATAAACAAAAGATGAGATAAGCGTGCCCAACCCTCCCAGTTCACATTTGAAATAGAATGAAACAATGACGATGAACATCAAGTAGAGCAAATAAAACAGGAACTAAACTAGCATCTACTAAACAATCCTTGAGCCAAATTCTGAAATTTAAATTATACCATAAACAAGACTTGAATAAAAGAAAATCGGGTCTAAATCATAAGAAAACAAACATGAATTTCATGTAGAAAATCCAGTCTAAAAGTCTACTTAACTTTGGTGAAGATAATCACAAGTGCGATAAAGAAAACTAACACACCAAGCATCAAGTCAACCAATAGTTGAATTATAAGATGGTATATGCTTGAACAAAACAAGAATCAGAATTCTAATTTCATATAAACTCAAACATACTAAAACCGAAACTGTGAGAAAACTAAGCTATAATGTCTAAATTTGAACATAAGCCAAATAGAGAGAAACTAAATGGGGGAAATTACCTTTTCCGAAGCAGGAATTAGGACGACGAGTAGGAGACGACTTCACCACCACCGAAATACGACTTCGAGAACCTCGATGAATAGAGTAGAATCAAACGAGAGCAGAAATCTGATTCTCAATCTCTATAACTTCAAAACCTATTTCCTAAATATTTGTTTATAATTATGTATAGTAGTAGCTTTGCTGTATTTTTCCTGTAATGCCGACTCTTTTTTCAGCTTTTGTAAGCTATCTCCAACCCCCAACACAGAAGAGGAAGAGAGGTATTTATAGGGTAAATTCTAGGGTTCACGTTTTGGAGGTGGAAAGGATGAGGATTCGAGTGGGCAAAGGGTAGAATCGAAATTCCGAAATTCAATTGTCCATTTCATATTAGGGGAAAAGTTGATGCTTGTACCAAATTCAACTAACTGCCCAACGAATTAACAATGGGAGTTGTCCGATTTTGGAGCAAGGACGCAGGGGTAAGGAGATTACTCCACCTGGATACGGCAAGGACGAAGGAGCGAGACTGGAATAGTTTTTTTTGTTGAGGAAAATGGAGAACACGACAAGGAAAGCAGCGTACTATTTTCTGCATATCGACGCCGCTACTGCTTTCTTTATAATTGACAGAATTATTGAGGATGTTTGGAGATGTTGTTCATGTCGTGTTCACGCCGCTTCTCCTCTGTGAATTGCTATTGTGAAATTGAGTGGCGGTCGTTTGGAATCGCTGCTTCCGTGATGCTTGGAATGTTAACGCCGCTTCATCGTTGTCTTTTTGTGAACGTTGGCGTTGGATTCTGGGTTCTCCTTGGAATTGGAGAGGTGGGCTGGACGGGGTCATATGAGAATTGGGTTGAAATTTAGGTCGGCTGGGAATAATTAGGTTGCTGGAGCTAATTTGAGAAATGAAAAAATGGGCTTGGGTGTTTGTTGATAAGTTGGACTGCTGAAGGGTTGGAAAAGGCCCAAGCTTATGGTCTTTTAAAGTGTTGAAGCCAATTGAAAGATTTTGGCTAAAAGTTGTAATCAAACAATAACCCAAATAAATTTCCAAGGTAACCAAGTAGAATTTAATTGATGAACTTGGTCAAAACTTAAACAAGACGAATTAATACGAATTAATTAAAGAGCTTCTTAATCTTAACGAAGTAAAATAATTAACTTAATTATAAACTAACCAATTTAAATAACTCAAAATTATAACTATAAATAATACTAAACTAAATTAATAAAATATTTATTTTAACAATGTAGAAATCTTTTGATATGATTTGCAAATATTTATGCGATATACTAATTACATATATAATTATATGAAATATATTTATTATTCAAAATACTATAAAAATCGACTAAAATTACTTAAAATAACCTTGAAACTATTAGAATTTTATAAGGCTAATTATTCTAAATCGTTTGGAAATTAAGAATCTCGGAATCAATTATTATCGGGGAGGATCAAAATTGGGTGTCGACAAAGATACTTATTCTTGATAGTAACCTTATTCAAATAACGGTAATCTATACACATTCTAAGAGAACCATCTTTCTTCCTCATAAATAGGACCGGAGCGCCCCAAGGTGAGACACTTGGTCGAATGAAACCTTTCTCAAGAAGGTCTTTCAACTGCTCTTTTAACTCTTTCAACTCAGGTGGAGCCATTCTATATGGCGGAATAGAGGTAGGACGAGTATAGGGAAGAATATCTATACTGAAGTCTATTTCTCACTCAGGTTGGACTCTAGGAATATCATCTGGAAAGACCTCTGGAAACTCACTCTCAACTGGAACTGATTGAATAGGTGATGTTTCAACACTAATGTCATTAACAAGGACTAAATGATATATACACCCCTTGGAAACTAACTTTCTCGCATTAAGGTACGAAATAAAACGACCCTTAAGGCACTGCTGAACTATTCTTCCACTCAATAACTGGCTCATTAGGAAACTGTAACTACTCGAGTTCTACAAACAACTGAGGCATAACAGGCATGAAGCCAATCCATACCTAGAATAACATCAAAATCTACCATATTTAACTCGATTAAATCAGTCATGGTGTCCTTGTGATTGACATAAATGACACAATCACGATAAACTCTCTCAGCTAGAATAGACTCACCAATAGGTGTGGAAACACTTAAGGGCTCAAGAAGTTGTTCAGGAATAATATCGAACCTCATAGCTATATATGGAGTCACAAAAGATAGACTCGAACCAGGATCAAGTAAAGCATAAATATCAAAAGCAAAGACTTTGATCATACCAGTGACAACATCTGGTGAATTCTTTTGCTCTTGACGATTGGTGATCGCATACAGACAGTTTGCTCCTCCGCATGTCCCTAAAGTAGCTCCTCTTGGTGCATCCCTGTCTGATAGAGCCACAGAAGAAAATTGGGCTTTATTGCCCCCATTGCCATTACCTTGCATGTTCTTAGGGCACTCTCTCATGAAGTGATCATTCTGACCACACTTGAAGCAACCCGTGGAGCCATCAAGACACGCTCCTAGGTGGTTCCTACCACACTTAGCACATGCAGGAGTCTCATTACCTCCTTGTGCCACACTACCTTGAGACTAAGCAGGTATAGCTCTGAAGTTCTGTGAATTCTGATTGTTGAACTCATAAATGTTCCTTAGTGAAGGTGCGCTAGCACATGATGAAGCAGGTCCATTTGGCTTATGTTGAAAGGATGACCAGGTCGCATTGATCTTTCTTGTTGTCTTAGCCTTCTTATTTCGGAACTCTTCTCTATCTCTCAACTTATCTTCCTCAACCTGATGCACATAAATCATAAGTCTTGTTTTGTCCATGTCTCATATCAACATAGTTGTCTTACCCTTTTTGCTTGACAGACAAGACAACCCAGAAACAAACAAGCTTATTCCTCTCCTCATATCAGCAACCATCTCCAAAGTATAACGGGAAAGTTGGGTGAACTTGAGGCTGTACTCATGCACACTCATGGATTCCTGCTTAAGAGTGGGGAATTCTGATCTTACCTTTGCCTCTCTCAGTTCACGGGGAAAGAAACACCCCATGAAGGCCTTTTCAAACACAACCCAACTCACAATTGGTGCACCCTCAGCCCTACTCTTCTTCTATTGGTCGTAACATACTCTAGCAACACCCTTCAGTTGGTATGCAACTAGTTCCACTCGTTCAGTATCAGTAACATGCATAACCTAAAAAACCTTCTGCAACTCTTCCACAAAGTTTTCCGGTTTCTCAGTGACACTTGAACCGGTGAAGTTTGGAGGATTCATCCTTAAGAACTCATGGATTTTTGATGTATCAGCCATATCCTGTCGATCCCCTCTCTACTGACCAACTTGGTTGGCCACCACTTGACTCAACATCCGGATATCATCCCGAAACTTAACATTAGTGACCTCTCCTTCGGGTTGCACTTCTGGTGCATTGACTACCCCTTGATCCTGAGGATCAACATTCCTCTTAGCAGGATAACCTCAGACAACTCTTCGTGGAAGCATGATCTAAAAGATACACACAAGCACGAATTAGAGAGAAACTTCATAGAGTTACACTCTATCGCATGAAAAGAGTATGAAAGAAGTGAGGTAGTTCCTAAATGTCGTAGTCTCCTAATTATAGATGTGGTACGCTTCATACCGATAACTAAGACTCTACAAACACGGCTTCATAGACACCTTAGGACTCTTGTACTCTATGATCTGATACCAAGTTTGTCATGCCCTGAGCCTACACCCTGGAAGCGACTGGCACTCGAGAACCATTGTTGGCCCCAAGCGAACCCTTGGTCTGGCTCAACTCTCAGCAGAAGACTTACTCAACAAAAAATAACTTTAAAAGTACAACTTCAACTCAAATATCTCAAACGATAAACTTATAAATGTTTAAAGAAAGCATTCAACTATCCCCAAGGGCAACTAAAGTCTAGAACTTTAACAACTGAAATGAAAAAGACTCGTGAACTATTATTGTCTATCTATCTATGAAGCCTCTAATACTATGAAGGATGTCGGGACAAGACCTCCAATCATACTAAAAAAACATAAATAGATGAAAATAAATAAGGGATCCTCCAAAAGCAAGGAGGCTCACCAAACAACTTTGGAACTACAATTGGTATCAACGAATCGTCTGTTGATGACCCTGATCTCCTGTATTTGCATCATGAAATGATGTAGGCCAAAGGGCATTAGTACATTGAATGAACGAGCAAGCAAGGGGAATACTAAACATAACATAAAAGCTTAAACTTGGAAAGAAAGAAACATACTCACCTCGACTCTACTTAACTCAACCTCAACTCATGGATACTCAACTCAAAGCTGTATAAAACAACAATAAAGATGCAGTTTATATAAAGAATTTAAAACAGCAGGTAACAACTCAATGTATTCAAAATTATAATAATAACTCAGTTTGTATGTAAATATTACAAAATAACTCTATTTGGGAGATTCTAACCGACAATCATCACTATGAGTTATGTGATGATACAACGTCTCACCCACGCTTCCAGAACTGTCCCATACCTTGTCGGGGTATAGAAATCCTTAACTAAGTGGATCCACTAAGCTATGCTTAAAAATCAATAAGGAATCATCGACAAAGTATGACCCTTTCTACCCACGTTTGCTACATGGTTTATGAGGACTTTGAGTTATCTGAACTCGTCCCCATATCGGTGCTCAATACTACTCCCAAAATATAACTTAGCTCATATGTTTAAAAACATTTCCTCATCCTCAAGTTTGAGAATATTACTCAAAATGTTTCTCTTAAAATAGGTAGTACTCAAAACTTCTCATGAACTCATTTGGAAATCGGTGTTTCCCCTCATTTTAAATGTAAAAACATTTAATCTTAAGAATAATTATTTCTCATATATTCATTTTGAAAAATGAAACTCAACTCCACTCATTCTCAGGCCCAAGTAATCAAGTATTAAAACAAGTTTTAAAAGATTGTAAAAGACTTCTCAAAAGACTCGCAAGAACTCTCAAGACGTTACTCTTAACTCTATCCTTGAATTTGAATTATAAATTCAAGAGTTATTATTCATGATATGAAGGATCTCTCTATGTTTAACGAAGATTTTGAGTGTGGATATCAAGTAGATAACATAGGTAGGACTCGAGGGAACTCACACGGAAAGAAGGTTGGAAAGGTAGGGGACCTGGCGCACTGAGTGGCGTGGGACGCCAGCCCCTAAACTACAAAAGGTGGGTTGGGGCACACTGAGTGGCGCGGTGCACCAGGTCCCAACCTAGAGAAACTTACTTGGGGTGCACTGAGTGGCACGGCGCCCCAACCCTTTTCCTAGAATTTTGACGAATTTTCTTGCTTCAATTTCATGTCTAACTACTCTAGAATCGAACGATTCCCCTCAAACTCTTATGGATTCTTAGATCCAACATAATTACAACAAAATACACTCTAAATTACTCAAGAACAATACCCAAACACAAGATCCTCATCGCAAGAATTTAACGAAACATCAGCATTTAAGAACGAAGAACAACGCTTCCAGAACACTCATCAAGAACTTAAATTTATCAATCTTTATGGATGAATTCGAATGTGTAATTCATGATTGGCATGTGGGTGAATGAACACAACAATATGAAAATTTACATACCTCGATTTGGGGAAAAAAACCTCGATTCGCAAGAAATCTTGATCGTTATTCTTCTTCTCCTCTTTTCTCTTCTAGAACTCTCTTCTAAAACCCTAGGCGTACTTTAGGATTTGTAAAACTGACACAAATCAGATTTGACCCAAAACATTACTAAAAAATGTTTTAAGCTGATGGGATAAGGAAAAGGCAAAAATACCCTCATAAACTCAGGTAATTTTCCTTAACTGGATAGGCTAACTTCAAACAGACATATCTCCCTCATCCGAACTCAAAAATTAGAAAATCGGTGGCGTTGGATAGAGAATTCCATGACCTTTCATTTGATATCTTATGGGACACCTAAATCATCTTGTACTGAAAGTTATGGTCATTTGAAGTTGACCCAAAACTCACAACTTCAGCATAACTTGCAAAATTCTTAATTTAGCTATTTCCAATTTAGCGCTTTCTAAATTTAGCCTTTCTAAGGTGGGATGTTACAAAATACAAGTAAACCTACACCTTCATTGCATGAGATTGTTAACAATTCATCATTTCACATTTAATCCTTATACATGCATTGTACAAATTTCACTATAGAGATAATTAACATGCATACTTACATAAACTTGGAAAACAACAATCATCACCTACCTCGAATCAAGCCTTGAAATCTCTATTAAACCTAAGTCTTCCCCTTCTTATGAATCTTTGCGTGTTCTAGGTCTACAAATAATAATATAACACAAAATTAACTCAATATGTCCTAATTATACCCGGATTATAACTTAATCCAAACCCCAGACCATTCACATGATCATCCCACCCCAAAAAAGGGGTTTTCTACCATTAAATCAATCAAAACCCTATCCTAAGGCAAGTCCCATAGATTATGGCCTAAGAATCAAATTACCAAGATAGGAGAGTAATTAACTTACCTTTAACAATGATCGCGATGAAAAACAAAGAATTTTTACCATAGGTCGCCTTTTTTCTTCCTGAAATGTGTTTGCAAAAATAATGAGTAGTTTTCAAGAATTTACTATAAAATTCGTGACTAACCTTGCTATAGCATCTCCAACCCGCTATAACGGTACCGCCATAGCAGCATCACCTGCTATAGCGGGAATCAATCCATCCCACAATAGCGACATGACACCTACTATAGCGGCTTGTACGGGATATTAACTCAAAATTTTCCCCAAAAGTCCTCATTTTGCAACACACATTCAAACCTTGACGTGTAAACTAACTTGTTCATGTCAAGTTCGATGTCAGGAGTTCTACTCACCTGAATTAGATTCTGAAAAGACTTACGATTTTCTTAATGTCTTAGTTGATAGAAAAAACAACTCAAGCTTAGGCATTTTAACCCAATCCTTTCTCGGATATCCCTAGACCTCACCTTGCTTAGATTACGTCTGAGACTGATCTGGCCTAAAAAATTTAACTCACTATTCCAAAAAATTTCTTACCTAAATTATTTCACCATTGGTTTACCTATAATGATCGAAAGGGTCGTTACAACAACTATCAATTTATCCATCGCTCTTTCCCGAACGATCAAACAAGAAAAGGTTAGGCTTAGTCAAGAAGAAAGTAGTACTTGAATCTTCAAACAAGTGAGAGTAATTGTCCCGCATGTCGCTCTCGATTTTCTAAATGGCTTCGTACACCAGACGATTCTTCCATTGAACCAAATTGGATGAACCTCGGATAAGTTGGGTGGCAAGGCTAACTTGTAATTAAGCTATTGGCCTCATACTATCAATAACTTTGAATGGACCAATGTAACAAGGGTTAAGTTTACCCTTCTTGCCAAACCTCATCACCCTTTCATTAGTGATAGCTTCAAGAGAACTTGCTCACAAACCTGGAATACCATATCTCTTAACTTTTGATATGCATACTCATTTTGTCTGCTCTGGCTGCCAACAACTTGGTTTGGATACTCCTTACCCTCTCTTGAGCTTTCCTGACCAATTCTATGTCTAAAGGCTTCACACAACAACCTCAAGCCATCCTATAGGTGATTACATTCTCTCCCAAAAGTGTCTTGAATTATCAAAACAGAAAAAGAAATAGAAACTCAAGAATTTGTAAATCTTGAAAAAAAATCGCAATGGAAGATTGTGCTTGAGAAAAGGTTGAAATTTGAAATAATGAAGTGAAAAAAGAACTCTAGGTGGCTGTTGAGCGATGGTTGTTAAGCTTTTAGGTTGGTACACGTTTCATTAGACTTGAAAAGATCAAAATATCCATAAATATGAATTTTGTACCATTAAACTGACATGTTGATATCAATGTTTTACTCACCCTTCTAAATAAGTAGAAAAGAAAAAGAAAAAAAAAATATATATATATACTTCCTCTGTCTCATAATAAATGGACATTTTTTATTTTACACGCTGATTAAGAAATAATTAATACATTAATCAACTTTACTATTTTGCCCTTTGTTCATATTGATTAGATTCTTGAAAAAAAAATTGGATCTTCAAAACTTAACTTTCAGAAGTCATATTAATTGTAGGGTAAAATGAATTAAAAAAACACTCCTTTTGTTTGGATTTACTTGTCAAATTTTGACTTGACACGCCTATTAAAAAGCAATAATTGATATAGTGAGTATCTATTTTACCCCTATTAATTGATAGAGTCGCAAACATATTTACTCACTACTCCCTCCATTTCAAATTAATTGAATTTTTGAGACATTTTTCATTTTTCAAATTAACTTAATTGTTCAGTTTTCAAGATTACTTTTAGAGTGTTCTTCCAATTTTACCCTTCATTAGTTAGTTTTGGAATTAGTGATTAATTAATACTCCCTCCGTCCCATTTTATGTGATGTACTTTGATTTGGCACAAACTTTAAGAAAAATGGAAAGACTTTTAAAACTTGTGGTCCAAAATGAATGATAGAAATTTGTGTGGTTGTAAATCATTTCATTAAGGGTAAAAAAGACATTTTATAGGCAAATTGTTACTTAAAATAGAAATGTGTCATTCTTTTTGGGACTGACTAAAAAGGAAAGTGAGTCATATAAATTGGGACAGAGGGAGTATTTAGTTATTTTAAGCATAAATTTGACAATAATTAATAAGGGTAAAAATGAAAGTTATGTCTAATTTATGTCTTAATTTTTCTTAAAGGGTGTGAAACACCTCAACAATTCAATTAATTTGAAATGGAGGGAGTACATTTTTCAAAGATACTACTCAATGTTAATAAATTGAGGGCATAATAGGAAATTTTTTTATCCTTTCTTAATTTGATAAAGATGACAAGTAAAAGTAGAAATCAAATTAGAAAATATTTGAAAAGTAAATCCGAACGGAGAGTAATTAATTATATCCTAATTTGATAAGTGATCAAATAATATGGAACAAATATTTTTAGTAAGATACTCGTGTAATATGAGACAAATGGAGTATTAAAAGTCATCCATTTAATATTGAAAAATAATACTAATTTAATATATATTACTACCTCTGTATATTAGATGGACATCTTACTAAAAGTATTTGTCTCATATTACTTGATTGCTTACTAAATCAGGATAAAATTAATTGATTTTTTCCCATTTTACCCCTACAATTAATATTACTTTGGAAGTTTAAACAAATTTTGAAGATCTAAAGTTTCTTTTTTCAAGAGACTAATTAATATAAACAAAGTGCAAAAATAGTAAAGTTGATCAATCTATTAATTAATGATTTCGTAATAACCGTGTTAAATAGAAAATGTTTATCTAATATGAGACGGATCTCTTTGTTTCAAAAAGAATGATCTAGTTTGACTTAACATGAAGTTTAAGAAAATAAAAAAGACTTTTTAATCTTGTGATATTGCATTATATCTATTTTAGTCCTTAAACATGCTACGTGGAAAATTGAAATTAAAATGTCATTTAATCTTGTGGCCTTAAACACGTCACATAAAAAGTTGAAATTAAAATGTTACAAAAATAAAAGATCATTCTTTTTTAAACAAACTAAAATGAAAAGTAAATGTTTTCTTTTTTAAACGAACAGAGTATTATCAATACAACATAGGATGTTAGCAACGGAATAATGAGGCATGTAATCCTCCTAACTAATTTGGCCAAGGGTGAAGAAATCTCGGAACATATGGTGATTATCACTCATGGCCCATCAAGCTATAAGCAATGAAGTCGGCTCCTCTTGACTCCACCAAATTCAAAGTACGTATACAATTGTTCACAGCAGATAGCACTACAACAAAAATAACTTTTAATGGCAATAAATATTGACATTAATATAGAGTGTTAGTGTCTTTACCAGCATTAGTTGAGTGTCATTAGAACCAATGTTGCTAAAGACTTTAGGACATATGCAAAGAGTGTTAATTGCCGCTAAAAATACATATTTAGTGGCAATTAAGGCTAATGATCATTTTTGATGTAGTGTAGTCAAGAACTCGTGGACATCCTTGCCAATAGCTTTAGAAAATCTCGGAGAATATGGTCTCAAGAAGGATGCCCAAGAGTTCTTGACTACCTGGCCCATGAGTGGCTGTAAACTTTGGGTTTGGTGGAGCCGACTTCACTGCTTATTAGCTTAACATGTCAGCAGGGGCGGACCCACGTAGTCAGTTTTGGGTGCTTGAGCACCCATTGACTCCGGAAAAAAATTTGTATATACATATAGAAAATATGATAAATACGTTATTAAATAAAAATAAGCACCCATAGAACACTAGCAGTCGTGGGTGCGCTGGTTAACACTTGGAAAAATAATGCGCGCGAAGCATGAGGGCGAGGGTTCGAATCCCGTCAGCCCCATTCTCTTTTTTTTTAAAACTTTTTCCAGCGAATTTTGCACCTTTTTTTTTACTTTTCCTTTTTTTAATTAAGGGCTTATTTTACTCCGAATTTTGTACTTGTTTTGACTTTTCCTATTCTTAATTAGTTTAGGGTGACTAACTTTTTCTTTCTTTTTTATTTTTAACTTTTTCTATGTTTTAAAACTGTTTTCACTGCCCACTTTTATGGGATTTTTTCTTTTAACAAAAAGAGGAAATCATTCTTCTTCTTCTTCTTTCAAAGAGAAAGCAGCCAACCCAAGTACCCAACAACAAACTTCAAGCTTTTTTCTTTTCAAAATCAAAATACAAAAGCAAGGTAATAAGATTTAATGTTTGATTAAAGTTAGATAATGAAAAAAA
>NW_006239699.1:10279-14349 GCF_000226075.1 Solanum tuberosum | reverse complement strand
TTTTTTTTCTTACCAACTTACTTGATTCAAAAATTAAATTTTAGGATGTATACAAATAACAAATTGTGCAATTGAAAATTTTGTGCTCATTGACTCATATATTGCTAATTATTGCTTGTGGTGTTGAAAGATCAAATAGATATATTAATTGTTGTTTGGGTTGTTGATAGAAAGTTATAGATTTCAATAAAAATTAATTGAATTATGTGAATTAATTCTATGATAAAATTGATTTTTTTGCAGAAATTTATCTTTGTAAATTGACATGGATAAGTATGTCACAAAGTCGAAAATTGGGCATCCAAGTTCTAGCTCTACTCATCCATCTACCGCTTCAACCATAGCTCCGAAAATTCAAAGGAAAACATTTATTTCAGATGTTGATTTATAACTAGTGGTTGTTTTTGATGATGATAATATTAATCGTTGTTTTATTTTTTTTACTTTTTTTTATTAAAGAGTTTGAGTTAGTATACGTTTACTTTTTTTTATTAAAGAGTTTGAGTTAGTATACGTTTACTTTTTTTTATTAAAGAGTTTGAGTTAGTATACGTTTACTTTTTTTTATTAAAGAGTTTGAGTTAGTATACGTTTACTTTTTTTTATTAAAGAGTTTGAGTTAGTATACGTTTACTTTTTTTTATTAAAGAGTTTGAGTTAGTATACGTTTACTTTTTTTTATTAAAGAGTTTGAGTTAGTATACGTTTACTTTTTTTTATTAAAGAGTTTGAGTTAGTATACGTTTACTTTTTTTTATTAAAGAGTTTGAGTTAGTATACGCTTACACTATGTGATTGCTATTTGCTAACATGTTTATGTTAAAGGAAGTGAGCACCCACAACCTTTAAATCCTGGATCCGCCACTGCATGTCAGCCAGACAATGATAGTCTACACTCTATAAACGTGTGTGCCACCACTGACTGAACTACTTGCCCTCTGAAGCGCAGCTTGAACAGGTGAAGTCTCTTTTTGTAGGAAGTTCTTTTATGGTGATTGAACAATAGTTTGTAGAAATGATCATATTAGCCTTCTAAGTTTCAAGTTTTTGGTGCTTAGTATATTCATGTTTTAGTTTGACTAGAGGAATAAAACAAAGACTATTAAATCGTGACCGACTTGTGCAAGTGAATATTGACAAAAGCTCAAAGGATTGTACATCTCTTTCAAATATTTTTTTCTTCTATTTTTTCAATATCAAGATCGTGAGAATGATATTGCATTTTTTGTATGTTCTGTGTATTATTATATTTCTTTTTATTTTGTATTTTATATGAATTTCCTATTGTCATAAGTTTATAAGTTTATAATTTCTTCGGATTCAAAATAGTAACTTATTACTTTGTTGAAAATCAACTAATTACTAACCAAGCATTCCTGTATGGAATCAACTATACATTTATTTCGTGCAGACAAGTTTCACTACTTTTTTATTTTATATAAATACAATTACAATACAAAGTGTATCTTATAAATCATCAGCTTCTTCCTCACAAGTTCTATCCGTTTGCAGTTCTGCTCTGTCCTGCTTCTTACTTTTATTCTGCATGTAACAAAATCTAAAGCTGATTTACCTCACCTGGCTTGTTGAATGAAACTATGCATCATCAGCAGATGATAGTAAAAGAATAATGGATGAATAACTGAGCATCGGATACTGGTTCGCGTCCAGAAAATGAGAATATTGTTTGGCTTCTGTCTCTCTCTCAGGAACGTCATCTGTCAGGTAGTTAAATGGTGCTGGTTTGCCTGTGTCCACCAACGGCTGCCATCTATAACCAGGCCTTTCTGGAAGTGTAATCGTTACAGGCAAATGGTTGGCGTTGAAGGCAATATATAGTTGTCCCTTCACTTTGTCGACCTGCATTTTGATTCAAGCACACAAATCAATCACTAGATACAGTAGTAACAATTCCATAAAATGTAAAATATTGAAATGTTCACTCTCGAGGAGTGAGTCGAAACTTAGGATTATAGGAATATATCTTTGATGGTAAGGTTCCTTACAGAAGTTGTATAAGGAAATGACAGTTAAGTGATGCTACAATACTAATGAAAAGACTTGAAATACCAGTGTAAATGCAATGAATCGACTTTCTTCAGACCAATCTGGAGTTCTAGGAGTGTGACCATGCCTTTGCAGCCTTTCTGCTGTAGGGAAACCATCTGATCCCAGTGATTCACATTCACTGCAAGCATGTAAACAACATTCAAAAGCTGAGAAAGAACCATCGACATTCCTCCTTGCTAGTATTTAACTTGGCCTTTACATTGCTTAATTTTTCATTCAACAACTAAAGTATAAGATTTTATCAGCCTTCGCCTTGAGGTCTTATGCATTCATACTAGCTAGAAAGAATGGAAAAAATACTCTGTAAAATTGTGTTAGGAATATCAATTATTTAACAGATTTGCCTCATAAACCACTACGTGCAGAAATTTCAAGGCATTGATGAATTCTGTAAGGATTTCAACCTGGTCAAGAAAATGTTAGAACTGTTTTACATATACTACGCCAACTAATTCACATGAATGTCTAGGCTTCAAACATCCTTGTACAGTTATAAGATAGGTAGATATGACAGGATTCAGTGTCATAGCTACCTTGGCAATATAATACATGCATCTGATCTTCATAGGAACTTTCAGAGTTTGATTTCAATCAGTAAGTTTAACCGGGCAAAATATTATTTTCTATAGAGGCGAAATTATATAACACTTCAAACAAGCACGCCAAAAAGTAGAATACAATTATTACTTTTGACAAGTATGAAATTTTGTGAAGACACTTGGTTAACATTTTTGACAAAGAACTTGGCTAACTTTTAACGAAATACAAAACAAGATAAGGGTGGGAATTACAAGGGCTGTTACTCCTCTTTGCCAAGGGTCTATCGGAAATAACCTCTCTACCTTACCAAGGTAGTAAGGTTTGCATACACCCCACCCTCCATAGACCCCACTTGTGAGACTACAGTGGGTATGATGTTGTTGTTGTACAGATAAGGGTATACAGGAGTTACTGAGAAAAAATGGATGGCAATTGAAAGCAATCACATGACTTCCTAAGATTTTCCAGCAAAAATACAACATGAGGTTCTAAATTGTTGGCTTTCTTCCTAGCTGTTAGATTTTGCAGCCAAACTCTAACATGAGACGTGGGGTTCCATGAAATTAGATGGTATCATTATGAAGTTCCGGCTTATGAGACAGGAATCCACGAAGAAACAGCTGAACTCTACTTAGTATGCATGAAACCTATAGTAAACAAATGAGATGACCTCTAATAATTTAGTTTATCTTTCCAGTTGTCTGTGTTCTCATATCCCTAAACGCGAACAGCCTGAAATGAAGATAGTCACCAAAAATGTCTCCAAACTGACCTTTCCATTCCACTCCGACCAGATACCCCAGTGCTGAAACATGCCAACTTGGTAAAGGCCTCCACAATCCCATGCTTCAGCAATAAGCTGTTATAAAGAGGAAAGTTTAGGCATCTTATCACCCAAATAAAAGGAACATGGCAAAACTCAGGTGCCACCACAGTTGCAAAAGTAAAAGATACAAGTCCTTCTCCTAAGGGAAAAGGGGAATAAAAGTTACTTCCTCAGAGGAACACACAAATAAACTTAAACACCTTTACTCCACGAAGTATTGGATCATTGCTAATCATATCAATCAATGGTGGGCTTGTGAGAGGAGTGCCTGTGGTGATCACGTCACCGTCAATTGAATTTCCATAGACATTTACAGCATTCCACGAGCTGAAAAGCCTTCGTAGCGGAACTGGTAGTTGTGGAAGTCATAAAAGTAGTAGTATGATAGGTGGTAGTGTGGTAGGTGAGTATCTTATTTTAAA
The DNA here is from genome assembly GCF_000226075.1 of Solanum tuberosum. Lineage (NCBI taxonomy): Eukaryota > Viridiplantae > Streptophyta > Magnoliopsida > Solanales > Solanaceae > Solanum > Solanum tuberosum. The sequence goes on along the minus strand of NW_006239699.1, from coordinate 10,491 downwards.
GATTTTATTATAATATCTTTTTGCTAAGTGTCTTAATCTTGATATCCCTTTAATATTATTTTTTGGTAGTACTAAATTCGTGGTAATATGTAATAATATTTATTGTAATATTCTTCCGATAGTTGTTTTAATCTGAATATTTCTTTAATATTATTTATGATATATTCTAGATATAACATATCTTGGGTTCTTTGGTACATATATAAATTTTC
>NW_006239699.1:3959-4203 GCF_000226075.1 Solanum tuberosum | reverse complement strand
CTTCTCTAAAACATGCTTTTATTAGTATTTCTGTTCCTCCTAAATGTACATATTTAATTGGATTTTTAGCCTTAATATCTTGTATTTCTTTATTAGTGTATTTGCAATCTATGATATATTCTGTTTGACTTACTACATAATATTCTTATTTTTGTCGTTTAAACCAGTTTCTTATTGTTGGTATTTCGAATATTTTTGCTATGCTTAGGTCTAGTTCTTTTCCTTTTATTTGTTCAAATATATT
>NW_006239699.1:3182-3490 GCF_000226075.1 Solanum tuberosum | reverse complement strand
TATATTTTTTATTATATTTCTTTCTATTTTTATAATACCTATCCGTACAACCAAATTGATGTGCTATTTTATTTTTGCAACATGTCAAGTTTTTTACAAATATTTTTCCCATTTTTATTTCTTCTTTTTGTTTTTTCACATAGTTCCACAAACGATCTTTGCAAGAATTTTATTCTAGCTCCTAAGGTATCTGTTAATTCTGCTTCGTTCCAACTTTTTATTACTTTTGAATTAAAAGGTTCCGGTAATTTTGTAAAATATAATTTTCTTATTTCTTTACTTTCTTCTATGTTATATGTTCCTTTATA
>NW_006239699.1:2467-2690 GCF_000226075.1 Solanum tuberosum | reverse complement strand
TTTTATCCCATGTAGTTTTTCCTCTATCATATTGTTCATAGTTTTCATTATTATATTTTGGATTAAAAAATTTTGGATTTTTTACTCCTGATGTGCTAGGTTTTTCATCTATGTCTACGTTTTCCGTATTTATTTCTAAATTCCTTGTATTATTTGTATTTGCTAAAATTTCCGTATATGTTTCGCTTGTTTCCGAATGTTGTTCTAGATCATCATCATTTAT
>NW_006239699.1:1780-1957 GCF_000226075.1 Solanum tuberosum | reverse complement strand
ATCTATTGCGTATTCTTCTTTATTCATTTATAAGTTGTGTTGTAGTATATATTCTAAGCTTTCTATTTGTATTTGTAGATATAAACTAGTTTTCCTCTATGCTGTTATATATTTTTTACAAATTTCTGCAAATATATTACTATTAAGTCTATTTTGCCTATGTCTCAATTCTTGTCT
>NW_006239699.1:0-1523 GCF_000226075.1 Solanum tuberosum | reverse complement strand
TACTAGTATGTTTCTTACTTTGTTTCTTTAAATTTCTATAATCAATAACCATTCTGTTTTTTCCTTTTTTTTGTTCACTATGTTTATTTACGATAAATGCCGTGACTAGTAGTAATAGTAGTGTGTCATAATAGTAAAAGCAGTGTGTCATAAGTATTATAAAACTTATAGCATGTAAAGTATGACAAGTGTAAAGTAGTCATACTATATTAATAGGTAGTAGGTACAAGTGTATGGGCAAGAGTATGGGCAAATGTAAGTAAGAATGGTAGGTGTACAAGTGTCATAAAGTAAGTGTAAAATGTTAAAAATATGATGACAAGTGTAAGGTATGTCATCATAATATGTTTGTCAAGTAGTCATAAAGTAGTGTGTACGTATAGTATTTATTGTAAAAGGTTGTAAAATGGTATCAGAGCTATGGATAATAAGAAACAAAGTAAGAATGGCGAATTAACTACTACAACTATAGAAAATATTATGATTCTTTCTACTAGTATGTTTCTTACTTTGTTTCTTATTATCCATAGCTGTGATACCATTTATGATATATTGTATCTCTGGCTGTTGTTGTTCGATATCTTTCGGTATTATCATATCTTTTGTTAGTCCTATCTTTACCACTTGTATCGGAAGTTTTATTTCCTCGTGTAATATCTCTGCTGTTGCCGTATAAAATTTTATATAGAATAAATTTACCTTAGTACTTTTTATCCTACTAAAGTTCTTTTTATTATTACTCTTTTATTTTCATAATTTATTGTCAATTGTTTGTCTTCTAGATTATATTGCTATGCGTAAGTATTGAATTTATTTATATTCTGTAATGACCCGAAAGGTCATTTTGGTAATTTTTCATGGAAATGACTATTTCGCCCTTTCGGTAGTTACCCCGAGTCCCATGTTTTGTGGTTGTAAAGTTGGTTTGAGGAAAAATTGGTAAAAAGTTGAGTTTTTGAGAAGTTGAGTTTTTTATGAGTTAAAGTTGGTTAAAAAGTGCTTTTTCGAGTCATTTGTAGTTTCGAGACTCGGATCGGATTTCCATCGATTCCGACAGTTTTAGAATGTCGAAACGGGTCTGTGTGAAGCTACGGAGTTGAATTTGGAGTTGAAACGAAGAATTGAGGTCCTAAATTGCTAAAGTTGTGAAATTTTGATAAAGAGTTGACTTTGGTCAACATATGAGGTTCCGAGGCTTAGATTGAAATTCCGAGAGTACCGTTGGTTTCGGGAGGCAATTCTAAGTCTAGAATGAGTCTTGGTTGAATTTTTAGACGCTCCGTTTGAGTTTTGAATTTTTTTGGCGTTAAACTAGTTTCTTGGCATCTTATTGAATTTCGGGTCAAGGAGTCCTCGAATTCAAATTCCGACGGTTCCGTTGAGTCCGGAACGTCGAATTTAGTGGGGGTACATATTTAGTTTGTGTGCACGAGATTCCGAACGAATCCCGAGGGTCCAACGGAGACTTAAACTTTGGGGTTATTGTTGTGTTTCAGCTGCAACAGCAGCCCTTTTTAAGTCAA
>NW_006239698.1:100352-120857 GCF_000226075.1 Solanum tuberosum | reverse complement strand
ATAATAAATCAAGTCAATAATATATCAACTAATGCCCATATGCTTTGGCATTCTCGAATTACAATCCACATTCTATAGTAATAAACTTTCCCTTTATAACATCGGTACTCGTACCAATGCCCGTCACAAACAATTCTCAACACACCACACACAAACAATTGATCACATTGCCTTTTATTATCCCTTTTTCATCACTAGAATTAATCAAAGTGGACAAGTTAACCCATCACCAAGTCTCATTACCCCCAAACACATATTACAAGGAAATACACGAATTCCATACACTTAACAAGGGTTTAGAAATCCACTTGCCTGAATCAAATAAGAATTTACTCCGGGACTTGAGCCTTCCCCTTTTGTTGAACTTCCAACTCAAAGCAATCTATTCACATTAATAATCACAATAAGATTTTGAAACTCAAAACACCCACATTACTTTATGTCTAGACTAGACCCAAAAATTCACTCAAATCTATAATCAAATTCCTAATCTCGATGCCAATAACATGTCAACTCTTTCAATTTTCTCCAAATTTCAAGTCTAGGGTTAAGTTCTAATCTCTCCAACTATCACAATCTAATAGTTTTCATATAATATAATATACCAATATTTAATTACTTATTCCAAAATATTAAACCAGATTAACATGAAAAGCCCACGAATCCTAATAAAATTAACAAGAAAATTATAGGTAAGTCCCTCTACTATTTTCTGACGGAGTGCATTCATCTTGTTGAACTAAAATTATAATTTGTGCGAACTTAAAAGATTAAGTTCTAATCGTAAAAGAAAATTGAAAATCATAAAAGTTGCTCCACTGACCTCTGCAAGTACTCAAACAAATATAAAATTAAAGACATTAATATGAAATAAGATGTAAAAACTTTTCTTGCCCAATATTTAACTAATCATTACATTAACATTAATTTACCATCATATTTCTCCACTAACCTTGGCAGCAGAAGAAACTTCCAACAGTAATGAAGTGAACTAGGCTAGAAATTAATATACCTGAAGCACACACGTAACATTATCGACGCCGCAACTAAAATTGGGAGTTCCGATCTGACTCTTTCTTTTTCCTCTTTAATTATGACCCAAAATTTAATAAACCCCTTTTAATTTAATTAGTACATGGGTCAAGTGGTATAGGGTTATGGACTTGACCCATTAACCACTTAATAAAATTAATTATAAACAAATTTTTCGCTAATTGAATAACCATAGTTGTTTAATAGTTCAAAATTCTCAAACCAACTTCAATGATTGATCATAAATGACTCGGGATAACTATCGAGAGGGTTAAAACGATAATTTTTTCAAAAAATTCCAAAAATAACATTCCGGGTCATTACAATGAATGTCAATTTTACAAGTGTCAGAGCTTTAATTTTGGTTGTTGGGTTGGGTGAATAGTTAGAAACTGTGTTAAATATGTGTATTAAGTGAACACTATATTGGGTCTCTCTATTAGTTGTCAAATAAATGATGACAGAATATTCCTAGGGATTTAAAAGATTTATAAAATTCAAATTTTAGCAATTATTTTAAACTTCTCACAAGAATATTATTGTGTTTTGTAATGAGTAAAAAGAGAAAAAGAGAATTAATTTGTATTTTAAATTGTTTAAATTTAATTTGTTTCGAAGGAAATACGTTACTTATAATATTGTTAGGAGTTTATTGAAAATCCACCCAACCATTCTCAACTTATACCTTTCCAAATATCACCCAATATAAAAAATTAAGCACACGAAACGAATACAACTTATACCTTCTCAACTTCTATCAATAATTATATTTTTAATGAATATATCAAGTCAAATTATGACAAGTAAAAATTGAGTAATAAATATCAAGATAATTAATAGCAGGTGTGACGTATAGTGGATTAATTAATATATAAATTACATAAAATACAATTTACCATTTTCTTATCAATTTATACCTAATAAATAAATTTTTTTACCATTAAAATGTCATGCTCCAACAGATTTTAGACAAACCAAAGAAAAAAAAAAGAAACATCAATTATAAGACTGGGTTCTTTGGATTGTACTCTTTTTTTTTTTTTTTTTTTTGGTAATAAGGAAAATATATTATAACTTAATATGCATCAATACAAGTAAGTGGCAGAGCTTTGCTTATGCTAATATTATCTAGGGGTTGCGTGGGTTACATATTACTTCCTTCGTTTAAAAAAGAGTGACCTAGTTTGACTTGGTACGGAATTAAGAAAATAAAGAAGACTTATGAATCTTGTGGTTATAAATTTAAAGTTATGTCAAATGTACAAAATTATCCATTAATCTTGTGGCTTTAATTTAAACATGACACGTGAAAAGCTGAAACTAAAATATTACCAAACAAATAAAAAGATCATTCTTTTTGAAACAGACTAAAAAGAAAAGGAGGTCATTCTTTTGAAACGGAGGGAGTATATGTTACCACATTTGGTATATGAAGATGGTTTTTTTAAGCCTAATAAAAGGAGTTTCTGACGTGTCTGCCTCTATTTATGTAGATACAAACAAAGGGAAGACTGTACAAAATACAAAGGAGTTGGCTCAAACAGGAATTGCTTTTTTTTTTTTTTTTCCACTCGAGATTTGATATCCACTTTAAAGTTTGATTAATCTAAATTCACATTGGGTAGGACCCCTCTGGGGGATAGTGCTTCTTATAAATGATTGTTTCATATTCAGAGCTCGAATCTGAAGCCTCTAATTAAAAAAGAAGCGTCTCATCCATTACAACACATCCTTTGATGAGCTTGCTTTTGCTCTCTCAATGCTTTCCATGTATGTATCTATTATGCAAAGAAAGAGAACTCATGTAATAATATATATTTCAACACCATATATAGTTTAGAAATAAACATGGAAATAGTGAAACAAAATAGAGAATAAGAGAAGTAAAAAAAAAATGATTTTCTTGTTTGGAACCTCGGGATAATTCACAGCCGCTATAATCTCTGCCACAACTTCTGCCCTACACGTGTGAGCATTCTGTGGTGAACACTTTGTGCCCACTGGACAAAGTCCTAATAGAATTTCATTTAATATAAACTCTATTTTTCCACTACGTACTTCCTTATAAAATTGGACTCCTAAATCCTAATTGATGCTCTCTTTTGTCCGTATCAAGTGGATTATTGAAAAAAAAATTAATTGTCCAAAAAAAGTAAATTGTTCAAAGTTTAGAATAATTACTGGGACCTTTTTATATTTATTCTTCATGATCTAGTGAGGTTCATAACTATATTTTACATTTTTTAGGACAATAATTTTGGAATAATCAAAAGGGGGATAGGAGAAAATTAACATTTTTATTTATGTCCTTAAATATTTTTTATAAGGGGAGTGTCAGACCCAACAATTCAATGAATATGATCTGGTATATTAGATATAACATGTGTTTAAAAATTTATTTACAAAATACCCTTCATAAATATGATGGAAAGGATCGATATATGTAAAAGGTTTTGATGAGCAATTATGTCTTTAAACGTGCTAATGCATGCATTAAAATCCTTTAAATTATTAATGCTATGAATTTTCATGTATTATTTATAAGCATTAGTTTTACACAGGTTAAAAATTGTACCAAACATGGTACTAATAATACATAAAGCTAAATGCATGCATTGTTTCTTTTTCTAATGCACTCTACCAAACGACCCCTTAAGTGCGCATAAGAATAATATTGAATAAAATGTATTAGTAATGTTTGTATTAATAATGATGGATTAATTATGCTGCATTATTTCTTGTACATTGTTGGATATGATGTATTAGAAATAACAAATCTTACATAACTTCTATAAAAAAAAAAAAAAAAAAATTATTTACAAAAATACCTTCTACACTCTTTAGCTTTGAAAAATGGAAAATATTTTGAGAAAGATTTGAGGGATAGTTATATCAGGAATCAATCTAAGCATTCCTAATACATCGAAATTCATGGTATTAGTAATGCATGCATTATTATTTCTAATAATATTACACAAAGTTGATGCATATATTATTTTTTCTGATACACTCTATCAAATGACTCCTTATTGTGTTAGCCGGGCCCACACCAACTATAAATTCACTTTCCTTCAACTGGGCCCACTATCCACGTGTCAAAATTTGAACGGATTCTCATACAACTTTATTGGTTATGTCAAACTCAAAATAAAATTTCTCAACTTGTTTACGTGACTATATATACCATGCTTGTTATATGTTCAAAGCACCCAAAAAAAAAATCAAAAACACTTTGAGATATTAGTTTTTATTTATTATAATCTGCAAAATGGCAACTAGTAAAACTTTTTTAATTTTATTTTTTATGATATTAGCAACTACTAGTTCAACATTTGCTACGTTGGGAGAAATGGTGACTGTTCTTAGTATTGATGGAGGTGGAATTAAGGGAATCATTCCGGGTACCATTCTCGAATTTCTTGAAGGACAACTTCAGGTATTGTAAAATTTTTTTTTAATGTATGTACGTAAGTGTGACACTACTACTATAGTCATTCCGGGTACCATTCTTGATTTTCTTGAAGGACAACTTCAGGTATCGTAAAAATGTTTTTTTTATGTATATACGTAAGTGTGACATTTCTATCATTTTTCTTTTTTACCCTTGAATTGTATTATTTCGATGTTTATTAATATTAGTAATTGTTAGACTATCTTTTTGAATTAGTAGACATGGTTAGGAGCGGACCTACGTTGAGTGAATGGGTGTCAAGCGTCACCCTTTCCTCGAAATATTTTACTAAATATATGTATTAATACTATGCAAAAAGATATATATATTTAACAAAATTAAATGACACTACTAATTGACAGTAATGACCTATTGGCATGTTGCAGCGGCGGAGCCAAGATTTTCGTCTAGAATGTTCATAGTTCAGGACAAGTAAAAAAAATAAATCTTGATGGGCAGATCATCAAAACAGAACTATGGCTTTTGTTCTCTTTTTTAAGAGAAAAAACGGAACTAATTTTTTAAAATAAAATGTCAAAGTCTAGGCTCAAACCCAGGCCCCCAAGGCGAATTTGAACAGCTTTAACCACTGGGTTATCTTTCTCTGCTATGCTAAGAATGTTCAACAATTAGTATATATCCAAAAAATATTGATATTTAACATATGTACTCGCAAATTTTTTCCAACGAAGGTTGTTCATGATCTGACCACTCTCGCTAAGGTGTAGCTCTGCCCCTAACGTGTTGGTTCTCTTGTTGATTTTGTAGTAGAATTGAACTCAAGACCTTTTCTATCTTAAAAACTAGTCTAAACGAATGAGCCAAGGATATAACCTTCTTATATGTATGATAATTAAGATTCTATTTTTCCTTCTATAAATATCGACAACGTTTTCTAAAAATTCTGCATACGCCACTTAACCCCACCATACTATGACTCACAACTATTTGGTGATGACTTAAGATGAACAATTAACATATATATATTTTTCAATATATAAATGTATCTGATTAATAAATGAGTTGTTTTTTTATTCATTTTGCTTCAATTTATACGATTTACTTTTCTTTCGAGTCAGGATGTGGACAATAATAAAGATGCAAGACTTGCAGATTACTTTGATGTAATTGGAGGAACAAGTACAGGAGGTTTATTGACTGCTATGATAACTACTCCAAATGAAACAATCGACCCTTTGCTGCTGCCAAAGATATTGTACCTTTTTACTTCAAATATGGCCCTCATATTTTTAATTCTAGGTAAATATACATATTTATATTCCTCTGTTTTAATTTATTTGTCTAATTTTAATTTGATACGGAGTTTAAGAACGTGAATTTTTTTTTTTTGAGTCTTCAGATATTAAATTGAAGATATGTCAAACGTATCAATATTTAATATTATGGTCTTAAACATGTCTAGTTGAAAGTTGACATCAAAGAGTCACTATAAAGTAAAAACAATTACTTACTCTCTTTGTTCCAATTTATGTGGCACTTTTCATTTTTCGAGAGTCAAACATGTTAAGTTTGACCTAAAATTTGCGCATGAAATCTGTAATTTTTTTGAAATGAAATTTATATACTTGTAAATTACGTAAAAAGTACTACAAGTCACAATAATTGATAATTCAAAATGTTTAAAAAATCTATAAAAAATTTACGATCAAATATAAACTTGTTTGAATCTCGAAATCCGAAAAGTGCCACATAAAATGAACAGATGGAGTACATTGTTCTTAGATGGACTAAAAAAAAATAGGCCAAACAACTCGAAAGAAAGAAGGAGAATATGTTTTGAGTAATGAATTATATTTAGGAAATATTACATATATACACGACTTGATATATTATATTCTCTAAAATTTCCTACCATTAAAAAAATTACAAAAAATCTCTTCTCAGATACATCTCTATCCCCTCTCAGATACATCCCTCCCATTAAGTAATGCATCATTTGCAATGTATCGGACAACCAAGAAATATATCCGAGAGCGATGAAATATTCAGTATTTTTGTATGTAAGTGAGTAAACTTCGGAGATAGGATATAATTAACCCAAATACATGAGATTTCTGTTGTTTATACTTATATTTAATTTGGTTACATTATATTATGCAGTGATCCTCAAATTTTTGGCCCAATAAATGATGGAAAATATTTTATGCAAGTTCTTCAAGAAAAATTAGGAGAAACTCGTTTGCATCAAGCTTTGACAGAAGTTGCCATCTCAACCTTTGACATCAAAACAAATAAGCCAGTAATATTCACTAAGTCACAGGTAAGTCAAAATAATTATAGTGATTTGTACCAAGAAAAATGTTTTCGAAAACAAGTGAATTTCTTAATAGATTGTTGGGATATATATATACTAATAAGTAATAATCATGCATTCAGATATAATATTTATTATAGAATAATTATTTATTCAGATTTAATAGATCGATCATATATTCGTATATAGTAGATGATTTAGTGTATAGAGTTTTAGCTTATATATACACAGAGAATTAAATCATCGGTTCTTATAAGTATAAATTTTTTGTTCACAATCTAGGATGGCAATTGGACATGCCATCTTATAGCACAAGATATTATATATAATTTATCTTGATTATGGGAACGGTAACAAAACATTTTGATGTTGAGATCAGACGTGTTTAGGAGTTTTAACGGTGACAGTGATTCAGTGACGTAGCCAAAATATCGATTAATTAGGTGTGTCAAAATATCAAGAAATAAAATCGTATAGAAGCCAAGAAGTGTCAATATGTAAAATATATACTTTCGACTAATTTTTTATTTTTAAAATGCAGTTAGCAAAGTCTCCAGAATTGGATGCTAAGATGTATGACATATGTTATTCCACAGCAGCAGTTCCCATGTATTTTCCTCCACATTATTTTGTTACTAATACTAGTAATGGCGATAAATATGAGTTCAATCTTGTTGATGGTGGTGTTGCTGCTGGTGATCCGGTACTACTACTACTACTACTACTTTCGATTCAATTTTATATGTTTTTTCGAAATATCTGATCAATACTATTATGTGTTGTACGTGCATGCATGCAGGCGTTATTATCAGTTAGCGTTGCAATGAAACATGCAGAAAATGAGGATCCAGCATTTGCTTCAATTAAGTCATTGAATTACAAAAAATAGTTGTTGCTCTCATTAGGCACTGGCACTACTTCAGAGTTTGCTAAAAACTATACAGCAGAAGAGGCAGCTAAATGGGCTATTGTACAATGGATATTACCTTTACGGGAAATGGGAAATGCAGCAAGTTCTTACATGAATGATTATTACCTTTCTACTGTTTTTCAAGCTCTTGATTCAAAAAACAATTACCTCAGGGTTCAAGTAAGTCCACACTTAATTATTATTATCGGGAACTTACATAAATCTCACTAATCTAGTTTGCAGTATTACCTATTTTACCAGATTTTGATGTATCTAGGATATATGCATGGTCAAAGTTAGGTGTAATTAGTTCTAGATACATGCTATCCAAGTGGATTTACATGGATCTTTAGAATCAGTGACGGATTCAGGATTTTTTCATTAAGGGGGTTCGAAAAAAAAAAAGAGTAGTGCCTAAGATTTGATCTTGGATCCTTAAGGGTGAGTTTTGAACCCCTCGACCACCGAGTCAACCTCTAATCTTACATTTAGGAGGTTCAAAATCAATATATAGCTAACCTAAAAATTCTTAAAATTACCTTAAATATACAACGAAAGTAATTTTTTGTCGTGAACCCCCTCGTCAACCTCTAGGGCCACCCCAGTCTAGAATACATTAGCAAATCTTGCTCGCTCTCTCCAATCTCGCTTGCCACTCTCCCATGTATTTGATATCCTCGATACATGTGAATCACACCAGATGCATATAGATACATGTATCTAGTGCGATTTGCATGTATCTGGGATACATACGAATCTCGCTTGATGCTTTTCTCCCTATTTTTGTGTATCTGGTAGCAAAATTGCATATATCTAAGTATATTTTTCTTAATATATGGTAGGAAACTCTTAATAAATGGTAAGATACATAAAATTTTAAAAGTATATATGATAGTGAAGTATATCTAATTCTGTAGTTTTTTCATTATTACTATTTTATAATATGCATGCCATATTTTCTTTGCTAACGATACGAGTATATTTAATTCCAGGAAAATGCATTAACAGGCACAACTACTAAAATGGATGATGCTTCTGTGGCTAATATGAAATTATTAGAACAAGTTGGTAAAAACTTACTGAAGAAAAATGTTTCCGAAGACAGTCATGAAACCTATGAGGTAGCTCTAAAGAGGTAAAACTCTGTCACATTCGATTCTGTCGGTGCTTGAAATAATCCTTTTTTGTTTTTCATATTACTATATCTCGTTAGTCAATATTATTCATATTAGATTTCTTATAAATCTATTTTATTGCTAATTAAAATAGTTTATTCCGTTGTAGGTTTGCAAAATTGCTCTCTGATAGGAAGAAACTCCGAGCAAACAAAGCTTCTTATTAATTCAAGGTCTCGGGTTGTAGTAGTAACCTTACTATGCTAAATAATAAGCACTTGCAATATTTATGATTGCGCGCATTTAAGTATTTCAACCTCAAAATTAAAGGAGGAATTTGAGGGATAAATTTCAATAGAAATGTCTCTCTATGTAATGTATGTTTGGATTATGTAACCTTTTGGTTGTGTTAAATGTTTAAATAAATTATCGTGATTTTGTGCTTTGGCATTTGAATCTTCTTTTCTAAGCAAAAATAAAATAATTTGAAGTGCCAAATTAATATTATACAAATAATTATGATATGATATAAGAGATTTTTGAAATTTAGATACCCTAGATGAATGAGAAAAACAAAGTACTACTTTGATGCAAGTAATTAGATCCATCACATAAGGATATCGAGGTGAATTAACAATATAATGTAATTGAAGTTAAATACACGAAATAATATAATTTTTTATCATTTGCACAAGATGTTAAGAAGGTATATTGACATATATTAGAAGAAGTTGGTGGTGATTAGGATTTAGGTAACAATCATCGTAAATGTTGAGAAAGAATAAGCTGAGGAAAATGAATCAATTGGGGGAGAAGGGGAAGAATCAGATAATGAATATGAAACTAACGAGAAGAAAGAATGAGAGAATAATGAAAATGAAATAAGCGAAGATAAAGAATAGAAGATTGATGACTGGCATTTTGATTTATTTTTTTAAAGAAATTTTATTCAATACTTGTTAATTTCTTCATATTAATGTGAACTTAATTATATGCAAGTGGGTAAAAACTTGGTATACGAGAGCTCTAAAGCATGTACCAAAAGCGTTTGGTAGAAGAGAACTTATAAGCTTAGTAAAATACCCTTAGCATGTTTGGTCAAATTTTTAAAATCATCTTATTGTGATTTTTTTTTTTTCTCGAAAATGTTTTTCAAAAAGTATTGTTGGTAGAGCTGTCAAAAAGGGCCGGCCCAGTCCCACCCGGCCCAAGCCTCGCGGGCCAAGGAATTTGAAGGGCTAGGGCGGGCTGGCCCTTCATTTGGTAGGGCCTGAAAATGCTCAACCCAACCCAACCCAACCCTAGAAGGGCCGAGGGCTGGGGCGGGCTAGCCCTTCTTTTTATTTTTTTCTTTTCAAACTTGTAATTCTATAATATCAAGAAAATGAGAAGATTTTCAAATCAAATATGGTAAACAATAGTGTTGTTTCAATAACACTAGCAAAAATTTAGTGTAATTAGTATGTATCTCGCATACCAGATAAGCGAGTGAGATAAGAGAGTGACAAGCAAGATGGGAGGGAGGCGAGGGCGCAAGATTTGTATATGTATCCTAGATACATGCGAATCTACTTTGATAGATTGTATCTAGAACAAATTAACTTTGGTCATAGATTCGAGCCATGTGCCATGTGAACTAAGCTTGCTATTTAAGTGGAGAAAGATAGAGAAGTGGACTTGTTTTCCCGAGTTTTGAAGCCTGCAATTGTCTGTTAGGGTTGGCCCCTAGCAGATTACTCGGAAGATGGAGGGAGTATTAATTACAGCATAATAATTCTTTCATCTTTTATTCATCACATAAACAATCCATGCATTATACAGCATAACCAGTATGTGAGTCCAAACAGCCCCTAATGGTGAATTCCGGGGACCGAGTGGGATTAAGCGAGATATTGCAACCTATTCCTTTTTTTGGGCAACATGTGTAGAGAGACCCCAAAGTTCTTTGTAGATATCCTGTCGTCCAGCTTCTAATACCTTAGTTTTGCTGTTGATAGACGTTATATCTCTTGAACTTGTTAAAGAAACATATGTAAGAAAGTTGCTTGAATTTGATTTTGTTTAAAGTTGATACTCAAATGGAAGTTCAAGCCACATAGTGCTGCTCCAATGATGTTTATAGTTTCTTACATTGTATATTAATGTTAGCCTTTTTTTTTTTTTTGTTTTCAGTGGCTCAGCTTACAACAAAAATAAAGCACCTATCTTCAGTTCTTCACAAAAAGGTGAGTTTTCTGCTGAATTGTACCCAATTGAGCATCTTTTGCAGGAATACGCATATCACGAAAACTCCATTTATAGCACATTGCTGGTTATTGTCATATGGTAAAGCACTGAAGATTCATTGTTTACTTTTTCTAGCTTGTATACATAGATAATACAATGGTTATGCATGAATTGTTATATTATACATCTGCTGGCTAATATTTTTTTATACATTGTCGTCAATTATCATTTTTTTAAGGATAAGTGAAAACTCCATTAATGGAGGTTTAGAATATGTAGAATAACAGAGAGAAGAACAGAAGAGAAGAGAAGAGAAGAGAGCATTGTATTGAACTCAATCAATATTTTGTAACATTCAAAGTTAACCTTTACATTGTAGGTTAATACCTATTTATAAGCTGTAGTATTGTAACAACTTTCATAACTAACTATAGAAGCTTCTAGAACCTTTCTAACAACTCTAACTAACTCACACCATACAGCTTGTTCAATCTCCTGAACTGATCAACAGTTAGTACTATGATGTAACGTGGTTTGACTATTAATCTCGCGTGGAGCCGCCAATGTTATATATATCAACTTAATTAGACGACCAACTGAAATTGACATTCATGTTATTTTCTTAATTGATATATATATAGTTGTAGTAATATTTTTGCTTTGCAAGAGGAGAATAATTAACAGATATGAATAATTGGTTTTTTTCCGATGTCAAATCAAATCATTAATCGTATCTTTTTTTTATTTGTGGTTTGATTCGATTTACGTTATGCCCAAATTTTGTTTAGCTCACCACTCTGTTGATTTAGCCAAAAGAAAAGGAGGTTGATCGATTGACTTGTCTTTAACCCCTTTCTATGAATTCAATTATCTCAGCTGTACATGCTGCCATGCTTCTGAACTCAGCTTCAGCGGAGCTCCTTGAAACTGTCTCCTGTTTCTTTGATTTCCAAGAAATAAGTCCTTCACCAAATTTAACCAAGTAGCCTGTAACTGATCTTCTAGTTTTCATACACGCTCCCCAGTCAGAGTCACAATAAGCTGTGAGTTTAGAAGTGTCTCCTGTAGGCATTAACAAGCCTAATCCAAGTGCTTCTTTGATGTATCTAACTATTCTAAGAGCTGCATTCATATGTGACTGTTTAGGACAATGCATGAATTGGCTCAAAACTTGTAATGAGAAAGAAATATTTGGTCTTGTCATAGTGAGATATAAAAGCCTTCCTACCAGTCTCTGATATTTTGTAGTGTCAGTTAGTATGCTGTCTCCTTCAGCTATTCCTTCATTAATATGCTCATCATATTGAACTGATGTGAGCTTTTGATTCATTTCTAAAGGAGTACAGGCTGGTTTTGCTCCCCCTAGGCCAGACTCAGATATCAATTCTAAAGCATACTTTCTTTGTGACATAAGTATGCCTTTGTTGGACCTTGAGAACTCAATGCCCAAAAAGAACTTTAACTCACCCAAGTCTTTCATTTTGAATTTTTTCTGAATATCCAGTCTAGTGTTGCATAACAGCTGTTGATTGTTTCCAGTTATAAGTAGATCATCTACATAAACCAACACCACAACAATATCATTGTCTGTGTGCTTAGTATATAATGAATAGTCATAATGACTCTGCTTGAAACCCATATCTATCAAGGCTTCTGTCAGCTTCATATTCCATTGCCTTGGTGCCTGCTTAAGTCCATATAAGGACTTATGTAGTTTGCAGACCTTGTGAGTCTCCCCCTGTCTAGCAAACCCACTAGGAATAACCATATAGACCTCCTCAAGAAGGTCACCATTTAGGAAAGCATTATGAACATCCATTTGATAGATATACCAACCTCTAGAGGCAGCAAGAGCCACAGTAGATCTAACAGTCACCATCTTAGCAACAGGATTGAAAGTCTCTCCATAGTCAAGACCTTCCCTTTGACTAAACCCCTGGGCAACCAGCCTGGCTTTAAACCTTTCCACAGCTCCTGATGATAAGTATTTGATTTTGTAAATCCACCTACATCCAATAGGCTTCTTACCAGGTGGTAAATCCACAATACTCCAGGTGTGATTACTTTCTAAAGCATCAATCTCCAACTGCATTGCCTTGACCCAAGCAGGATCAGCAGAAGCCTGTTGAAAAGACACAGGCTCACACAAAGCTGAGTAAGCTTGAAGGACATGTTGATAGGACTGAGAGAGATGAGAATAGGTAAGCTGATCAGCAAGAGGATAGGAAGAGGTATTGCCTGTGGGGTGAGTAACAAAATCTTGCAGCCAAAGAGGATGCTTGCTAGTTCTGTTAGATTTTCTGGTGAGAACAGGTGGAGCAACATGTGGTGACTGAACTGGAGACACGGGGCAAGGATCACTATGGACAGAACTATCAGTTGGTGGGACACAACCATCAACTTGTGGGACACATACAGTGTCAGCAGGGGGTATCAGTATGTCCAGAACTGGAAATATAGGATCAGAGGATTCTTGTGCATGCTTGAAAGGAAATAGGTGTTCATGGAAGATCACATGTCTGCTTACAGAAAACGAATGAGCATGAAGATCAAATAAGATGTAGCCTTTCTGAGTTGAAGAGTAGCCCATAAATACTGCAGAAATGGCCCGAGAGGAGAATTTGTCCAATACTCTAGGACATGCAGCATAACACAAACACCCAAACACCTTGAGATGAGACAATGATGGAGGATACATATATAGTTTCTCATATGGAGTCTGAAACCCCAGTAACTTTGAAGGAAGTCTGTTCAAAATATAGACAGCAGTAGAAACACATTCACCCCAATACTTGAGAGGGATAACAGCCTGAAATCGAAGGGCCCTAGCTATATTTAGAATGGTCCGGTGTTTCCTCTCAACGACCCCATTCTGTTGAGGAGTATACACACAAGAGGATTGGTGGACAATACCAAGGTCACTTAGGATAGCCTGAAAGCTGTGACTCAAAAACTCAGAGCCATTGTCTGTTCTCAAAGTTTTAACACTTGTGGAGAACACATTATTAACTTGAGTAAGGAATTGTTTAAGAATAACTATGGTGTCAGCTTTGGAATTTATCAAAAAAATCCAAGTGTATCGACTAAAATCATCCACAACTGTAACAAAGAACCTTTTGCCATTATAATTAGGAACTCTGTAGGGACCCCATATATCATAGTGCAACAATTCAAAAACAGAACTAGACATAGTAA
The DNA here is from genome assembly GCF_000226075.1 of Solanum tuberosum. Taxonomy (NCBI): domain Eukaryota; kingdom Viridiplantae; phylum Streptophyta; class Magnoliopsida; order Solanales; family Solanaceae; genus Solanum; species Solanum tuberosum. Next base: position 106,653 of record NW_006239698.1, on the reverse strand, counting down.
AGCTTAACGGAAATGGAAGTTTTGTGTGCTTAGCAACAGGACACACTGTACAATGAGAGGGATCTTTGCCTCCTAAAGACCTAAGACATTCATGTCTCTTTTTATTATGTCAAGAGGTGCATGTCCTAACCTCTTGTGCCATACATCAACTGAGTTAGAAGGAACAAGTACAGGATCTGACTTAGTAAGACTCCTACTACTATTCACCAGCTTCTTTGGAGCTTGAGTTGGTCCACCTTTTAGTATGTAGAGTCCATGTTGTTCCTTACCAATCCCCTTCACCTGACCATTTGAGAGATCCTGAAACACACAGAAGTCAGGATAAAATGCTACCATGCAATTAAGCTCCTTAGTGATCTTGGACACGGACAACAAGTTAACTCTGAAGTCAGGTAGATATAATATATTGGATACAGGCTGATTTGAAAGCAGGCAGGTACTACCAATATGAGAAACAACAGTAGTGTTACCATTAGGCAAATAAACCTTATTGTGTGCATCCGGAATAGATACAGTACTAGTGTCTAATGTGTCAAGATTTGAGGTGATGTGATGAGTAGCTCCAGTGTCTACCACCCATTCACCTGCATCATATGAACACAAGAGAGCAGAAGTATGTATACCTGCATCTACAGAGGCCACCTTGGCTGAAGATTCTACTGTGCTATCAGCTCCATTTTTTGACAATAGCTGGAGAATTTGTTGATACTGATCCTGCGTGATAAATCCTCCAGAAGGTTGGGCTGCAGAAGAAGAAACTCTTGACTCAATGTTAAGAGGTGTATCAACCTGATTAGCATAAGCTCCAGTAGTCTAGCCTTTCCTCTTTGACTTAAAATCAGTTGGATCTCCAACAATTTTGTAGCATTGTTCCTTAGAATGACCCCGACAACCACAGTGATCACATTGCAACAAATGCCTCCTATTCTTGGAACTACTAGATGAACTTGCACCACTACTGTTGTAACTACCAGATAAACCTGCACCTGAGATATTACCAAAACCTCCACCAGAACTGCCTCCTTTGAAGTTACTTGAACCTGTGTAAGAGTTTGAATTCCTATTACTGTACATGACTGTGCCTTCATTGCACCAGGTCCTGAGTTAATTGAATTAGAATTCACGAGACTTCTCTGACACTCTTGGTCCATAAGAAGAGCATATGCTTTGTTCAAGGTAGGAATAGGACTCATCATGAGGATTTGACTTCTAGGTGGTGAATAGGATTCATTCAGACCCATAAGGAACTGAAGAAGTCTCTGATACTCACAATGTTCACCAAACTTCCTTGATTCTGGACAAGGACATGAAGGACAGGGCATGAGAGCATCATACTCATCCCAGAGATCTCTTAGTTTGGAGAAATAGTCAGCAATTGGCATTGTGCCTTGAGTGAGAGTGTGAATCTCTCTGTGTAAATGAAAAATCCTAGATCCGTTTACAGTATCGAACCTTTCTCTCAGATCCAGCCACACTTTTCGAGCATCAGATGCATAGACAACTGAACTTAGAAGTCCAGGTCGAACAACATTCATTATCCAGGATAAAACTACAGCATTACATTTTTCCCACTGATCATGTAACACTGGTTCGAACATAGATTTAGGAAATCGTCCATCAACAAATCCTAATTTGCTACGTCCTACAAGTCCAATCCTAAACGATCTACTCCACAGTGCATAGTTCTCTTATTTTTAGTCGTTCATTAGTTCTTAAAAACATTTTTGGGCGAAATGAAAACGGTGAGGGTATTTTTTTACTTAAGAAATGGATGGAGGGTATTTTTATACTAAATTCAATTAAATTTGGATTCGCGTCAAAAAGTGACACATTGCGAAGTAAAATGCTCCCTAATAAAAGTGATTTTATACTAAGGGGACTCGAACCCTAGACTTTTGATTAAGAATGAATGAATATTTATCATTCCACCGCAACCTGTTGGTAGGACTTGGAGCTTTTGTTTTGGCAGTTGGATGGATTGTATAAATGTAATGAATGTGTGTGTACACGGTGAACAGTTTGTTTTGATATATTAATTTTTGGTTGTTCTGAGAATTAAAATTCTCAAAGTTAGCAGATTTGTTTGGCCATAAAAATTAAGAATGGTACCACAGAGCATTATACTGCACCTTTTTTTTTCCAATTCGGTGTTCGGGATCCTATTGTTTTTTTTTTCAATTCGATGTTCGGTATTCATATTGAAGTCCGACTAAATTTGGATTCGCGGTGGAAAGTTCGACATTGGGAGGTAAAGTGCTCCCTAACAAATGCGACTCTGTACTCAAAGGGGCTCGAACTTGAGACCTCTGGATTAAGAATGAAGAGGTATTTACCACTCCACCACAACCCGTTATTAGCTAGGGTAGGGTTGGGATAAGATTTTTCAAGACCATTTAAAACTAGGGCTTATAAGTCCAACCCATATAAGCCCTTGCCCCTTGAGACTTGATCGAGGCCGGGCTAGGGTCGACCTATTGGCATAAACTATTTATTTAAGGGTAACTTACAACAATCTCGCTAGCATATGAGCTAATTACTTAAATGCACATTATGTTGTGATATTATGAATCTTACCAGATTTTAGTACGTACATGTAACATGGACTCAAAATTAGGTTAATTTATTCTAGATATACTCTACCCAAGTGGATTCACATGTATCTAGGATACATAGATGAATCACTTGCCCTCGTCTCCCTCTCATCTCGCTTGTCACTCTCTTATCTCGCTCGCGTATCTGGGATGCATCACACCAGATACATGTATCTCTTATATTTAGTACTTAGATACATGCTAATTACACTAGATTTTTTGCTAGTGTTATTGAAACAACACCATTGTTTACCATATTTGATTTGAAAATCTTCTCATTTTCTTGATGTTATAGAATTTTAAGTTTGAAAAGAAAAAAAAAAGGGCTAGTCCTCCAACCTTCGACTCTTCTAGGGTTGGATTGAGTTGAGCATTTTTAGGCTCTTCCAAATGAAGAGTTGGCCCGCCCTAGCCCTTCAAACTCCCCCCCCCCCCCCTCTATTTTCCCTCTCCCCTCTCTCTTGCCACCTTCTTTCTCTCTCAATAGAAATACTAATAGTAATAGCCAATGATGCAAATGTTAACAATCAGCGATACAAATACAAATGTAATACAAATGATAGTTGTCAATTATATAAATCTTTTTTAGTAATATAAAATACAAACACACATGGCAACAAATGAATACAAATACACACAAGGCAGCAAATACAAATGGCAATATATGAATACAAAATCACATAAGGCAACCTTTATGGACTATTCAAAATTCTACTGGACCATTCAAAAATGGACTATAACCCTTATTATCGGACTATTCAATATTTTAAGTCTCAAACTTGAAATAATATGTTATAACATAAAACTTTGAAAAGTATAAGAAATATTTATAAATTATATCAAAGTAAATATTTTTATGTATAAAATAAATTTTAAAATTATATTACAATGTCGGGGTTGAATTTTTTTAGTTTAAACCAAACTAATCCAAGTATACTCAGATTTTTTTTAATGTCAAACCAAGTCAAATTAAATCAAATCACTAGTCAAATTTTTTATTTATTTAACTTGACTTGTAGTTTATTTTTATTTTCGATTCAATTTTGTTTTCTCAAAATCATAATATCCCATGACGTTGAATTAACTAATAAATCAGACATATCCATGTTTTATTTATAAATAAATATCTGTGATTACATGTTATTATAATTTTTTGATTACACATAATTTTATAAAGATTCACTAATATAATAAATCACCAATAGTAGTAACTTACTAACTTTTGATAATTTACATGCTATGAATAATTTCTTCACATCAAGCATGAATCTTTTTTACAAAAATTAAACTTATTAATATCATTTATATCATTATACGTATAAAATATAAACTTGTGGACCATATTTTATATTGCGGCCCATGACAAAAATTATTAGCCATCTTTGTCTACATTGCTGGCAAGAGCCTTTAAAACGAAGAAAAATATCATAAATAGCTAAGATGTGAAAAATATGGTTATATGTTTCTTTCTCTTTGATTGTTGTGGTCACCAAATTAAAAGTAGGGAAAAGTTTGATATACTCCTCAAATTTGTAATTTAGTATTGATTGTCTTTTATTATAAAAGTGTCTCATATATACCCTTATTGTTACACAAATGACTCACATATATAATTTTTTTTCTATAACAAAAGTGAAAAAGTTATTTTTTTTTTAAATTAAAAATCAATAATTCATGTAGAGGCGTATTTTTTTAAACTTCTTTGCTTCAACGGCTAATTCAAATAGATTATGGATTTTTTTTTAATGTCAAACCAAGTCAAATTAAATCAAATCACTAGTCAAATTTTTTATTTATTTAACTTGACTTGTAGTTTATTTTTATTTTCGATTCAATTTTGTTTTCTCAAAATCATAATATCCCATGACGTTGAATTAATTAATAAATCAGACATATCCATGTTTTATTTATAAATAAATATCTGTGATTACATGTTATTATAATTTTTTGATTACACATAATTTTATAAAGATTCACTAATATAATAAATCACCAATAGTAGTAACTTACTAACTTTTGATAATTTACATGCTATGAATAATTTCTTCACATCAAGCATGAATCTTTTTTACAAAAATTAAACTTATTAATATCATTTATATCATTATACGTATAAAATATAAACTTGTGGACCATATTTTATATTGCGGCCCATGACAAAAATTATTAGCCATCTTTGTCTACATTGCTGGCAAGAGCCTTTAAAACGAAGAAAAATATCATAAATAGCTAAGATGTGAAAAATATGGTTATATGTTTCTTTCTCTTTGATTGTTGTGGTCACCAAATTAAAAGTAGGGAAAATTTGATATACTCCTCAATTTTGTCATTTAGTGCTAATGTATCTTTTAACATGAAAGTATATCATATATACCCTTATTGTTACACAAATGACTCACATATATAATTTTTTTTCTATAACAAAAGTGAAAAAGTTATTTTTTTTTTAAATTAAAAATCAATAATTCATGTAGAGGCGTATTTTTTTAAACTTCTTTGCTTCAACGGCTAATTCAAATAGATTATTTTGATGGTTAAATTTATTTATTCACTAATTTTTTTATAAAATTAATTATGTAGGCCCCCAATTTACTTTTTATACTGAATACAAAATTATATTATAATATGGCCGTAAAAATAGTTTTAAATTACAATATAGTTGCAAAAAAATTGTTTTAATATTTTCTTCTTTTTTTTCTCTTTTTTTCTGTCACATTTCTTTCTTTTTACATCTCTTATTTTTACACTAAAGAATGAAAGAAAAATTAAAATAAGATAACAAACTCAAATAATGAAATTTAAAGAAGTCAAAAAATAATTCATGTGTGTGAAAGATCAAATATACCTCTGCACTTTGTTCAAGGATCATATATATTTCTACATGATTTTTGTTAAAATTAAAAAATAATTTTTTCACTTCCGTCAAATGACAAAGGTATATGTGAGCCACTTTTATAATGGTAGGCATATATGTGAGCTACTTTTAAAATAAGACACCAACTCTATATGACAAAATTGAAGAATATATCAGGTCTTTTTTTCTTCAAAAAAATAATGTAAGTAGATGAAGGGAGTTTTAGTATGAAAATATTTTCTTAAAACGCTTGTGAGTTTCTCACTTATTTTTTAGTATTTGATAAGTATGCAAAATGTATTATTTAAAAAATATTTATATATAATCTAACAAAATATAATCTTAGATGTTTGTGATGTTTAATTGAAAAAATAGTGTAGCTAATGTGGTTTACTTTTATTTAACAAATTTAAATGATTTACAAGCGATCGGAATAGAAACCAAGTAAAAATAGGGTTAAAAGAAGTTGAATTAAAGAAAATGAGAATATTGGCTAGAAACGCAAGACAATAAGTGCCATTTTCTCCAATTTTATGCACAATAGTTAGGCTTTAGGGTTTAGGGTTTAGGGTTTTGGGTTTTGGCATCTAATAGTTTAGACCATCTAATAGATCAAAATTTCAACTTGCCAATTTAAACGTTGCACTCAATTCTAAAGTAATGTTCTAAGAAATACATAATCTTTCATCTATAGATGAACATGTAGCTGCAAATTTATGGACAAAATATCAATGATAAAAGTAGAGTATATACTTTCTAATATGTTAAGTCATACAAAAAAACATACATAGAACAAGTAGTAAGATAGTAACATCTACAAAGTCTAGGAATAGATAACATGACTACATGTTTTTAG
>NW_006239698.1:86321-100252 GCF_000226075.1 Solanum tuberosum | reverse complement strand
CACAACTGAAAGTTCTCAAGAGAAGTACAATAAAAAATTTTCTTTTTCATTGTTTCGGCCAGTTACATTTCCTATTGATGTTGGATAGCTTTTATTATTTACAATTTATAGTATCAAGTTCAGAGCACCTTACTTGAAGTAGGATTATAGTGTTGAGTTTGGAGTACCTTTTTATTGTAATTTGATTTTTTTTTATCTTTTCAAGTACACAGAAAGTGTATATTGACACCTCCTTTTCTGTGATGTTTTCTTAAAATTGATAAAGTATTGTGTATTATAATTGCAAAACTAAAACCTCATATTGTTCAACTGCCACAATTGTTTCATTTGGCCAAGTTTGAGATCTACTGATTTTATAGCAACAAATTTGTGATATGCATACTGCAAGTCCAACAAACTGTTGGAGTTGAACTGTGATGTTAAATTAAAGATGTGTATAATGTATTAAAATACTATCTGAATCTTGAGGTATTAAACATGTTAGGTAGAATGTTGAATTTAGAGAGTTATCCTATGTAGAAACAGTCATTGTCTATTAATCACAGTAAATGACTAACTATTTGTTGTTTTCTTCTTTTAATTTCATTTAGCTTGATATTTTTGTTGCAGGATGGTTAACATGTTTTTATTTCATTGAATTGCAATGTGTGCAACTATACCTATCTGAAATGGCTCCATACAAATACAGAGACGCACTCAACGTTGATTTCAACTGTCCGTCACAACTATACACCAGTGTTGCTTAAGACTATTGGTTTTGTTGTTGATAGTTCACTCATGTCTGCTGTGACCACAGACCACTGGTGGAGTCAATGTCATTGCCGCTGTGGTTTCTATTTACTATGTTGATAAATTGGGAATGAGACTCTTGTTTCTTGAAGGGGGAGTTCAAATGCTCTTTTCCCAAGTAAGTTCATTTCATCTTCTTGGACTTTTTCATGGTGAAATTTTCATATGTGCTATTACATGACCCGTTTTATTTGACATATCATAAGAAAGAATTCTACTTAAAATGATTCTATTTCATCGTAGTTAGCCAAACATATTATGATCCATAAGAATAACTGAAATCTTGATACTATGTATATAGTTGAGTAAAAACTATGAGATAATTTGAGGACACCATTAATTTGTGTCTGAAATACCAACATTGATTGATGAATCGAACCTAGAAATCTCAAGCTCAAGTTGATGTGGAATTTACGGCAAATAAATAAATAAATAAATAGAAAAAGCAAGTTATGTTACAACTGTTGTTTGGTTAAAGGTTGTACCTTTACCTTCTATATTTGTACTCATCTTGGTCAAATACTACTTTATTAACTCAATTAACTTATCGAAACTCATAAAAAGAAGGAATTTTAGCTTAGAACTAAATTATAAGAACTGAATATGAAAGAAGAGAAGCTTGGTAGAGCTTGCTCCAATCCAGTTTCAGAGATGCAGGAGTCCAAGACAACTGTCGGGCCAAGATGCCATTTGAGTGCATACAAACTAATAAGGGTGGAACAACACTTTTGAAGTACTACTGTTGAATTTATTCAGGCTAATAGGCTTTTTTTGTTTCAGGTTTGAATGATGAATGATAGACACAAGTGATAAATCTATTCATTTTTCTAGGAGCAAAATGTAGACAAATCACATTGTTTGTGCTCCTTTTTTTTTTGGTGAATTTCAAAGTTAATTTTCACTTAGATGTATACAAATGGTAGTGATGGGGCTACTGGTTCTTACCTATGAAGCTATGGTTGCAATGAATTTTATGGGAAGAGTTAGGCACGTGTAATTTTGAAGATTGTTGCCTTATCTTAAAAAGAATGCATGTGCTTTTATATGTTTTTTATGTGTGATTTTAGACATCTATCATAGCAAACATACAAAGAACTAAAAGTCAAGTCCTGACCATTTGAGGAATGAATGACAGTACCATTGCTGGTGCAAAATATTAATATTACTTGGCTAAAAATGTTGGGCCCCGTGCTGGCACGGGGTCCCATATCTAGTTTATGTAGATACAAACAATGGGGAGACCGTACAAAATACAAAGGAGTTGGCTCAAACAGGAATTGCTTTTTTTGTTTGTTTTTTTTTGTTTTTCATTCGGGGTTTGATATCCACTTTAAAGTTTGATTAATCTAAATTCACATTGGGTAGGAACCCTTTGGGGGATAGTGCTTCTTATAAAAGATTGTTTCATATTCAGAGCTCGAATCTGAAGCCTCTAATTAAAAAAGAAGTGTCTCATTCATTACAACACATCCTTTGATGAGCTTGCTTTTGCTCTCTCAATGCTTTCCATGTATGTATCTATTATGCAAAGAAAGAGAACTCATGTAATAATATATATTTCAACACCATATATAGTTTAAAAATAAACATGGAAATAGTGAAACAAAATAGAGAATCAGAGAAGTACAAAAAAAAAAGAGAAAAAATGTTTTCTTGTTTGAAACTTCGGGATAATCCACAGTCGCTATAATCTCCGCCACAACTTCTGCCCTACATGTGTGAGCTTTCTGTGGTGAACACTTTGTCCCCACTAGACAAAGTCCTAATAGAATTTCATTTAATATAAACTCTATTTTTCCACTACGTTCTTCCTTATAAAATTGGACTCCTAAATCCTAATTGATGCTCTCTTTTGTCTATTAAGTGGATTATTGAAAAAAAAAATTGTCCAAAAAGAGTAAATTGTTCAAAGTTTAAAATAATTACTGGGACCTTTTTATATTTATTCTTCATGATCTAGTGAGGTTCATAACTATATTTTACATTTTTTAGGACAATAGTTTTGGAATAATCAAAAGGGCGATAGGAGAAAATTAACTTTTTTATTTATGTCCTGAAATATTTTTTATAAGGGGAGTGTCAGACCCAACAATTCAATGAATATGAACTGGTATATTAGATATAACATGTGTTTAAAAATTTATTTACAAAATACCCTCCATAAATATGATGGAAAGGATCGATATATGTAAAAGGTTTTGATGAGCAATTATGTCTTTAAACGTGCTAATGCATGCATTAAAATCCTTTAAATTACTAATGCTATGAATTTTCATGTATTATTTATAAGCATTAGTTATACACAGGTTAAAAATTGTACCAACAAGGTACTAATAATACACAAAGCTAAATGCATGCATTATTTCTTTTTCTAATGCACTATACCAAACGACTCCTTAAGTGCACATAAGAATAATATTGAATAAAAGTATTAGTAATGTTTGCATTAATAATGATGGATTAGTTATGCTGCATTATTTCTTGTACATTGTTGGATATGATGTATTAGAAATAACAAGTCGTACATAACTTCTATAAAAAAAACAATAATATTTATTTACAAAAATACCTTCTACACTCTTTAGCATTGAAAAATGGAAAATATTTTGAGAAAGATTTGAGGGATTGTTATATCAGTAATCAATCTAAGCATTCCTAATACATCGAAATTCATGGTATTAGTAATGCATGCATTATTTTTTCTAATAATATTACACAAAGTTAATGCATATATTATTTTTTCTAATACACTCTATCAAACGACTCCTTGCTGTGTTAGTCGGGCCCACACCAACTATAAATTCACTTTCCTTCCACTGGGCCCACTATCCACGTGTCAAAATTTGAACGGATTCTCATACAACTTTATTGGTTATGTCAAACTCAATAAAATTTCTCAACTTGTTTACGTGACTATATATACCATGCCTGTTATATGTTCAAAGCACCCCAAAAAAATTAAAAACACTTTGAGATATTAGTTTTTATTAATTATAATCTGCAAAATGGCAACTAGTAAAACTTTTTTAATTTTAATTTTTGTGATATTAGCAACTACTAGTTCAACATTTGCTACATTGGGAGAAATGGTGACTGTTCTTAGTATTGATGGAGGTGGAATTAAGGGAATCATTCCGGCTACCATTAAAATTTATGGTATTAGTAATGCATGCATTATTTTTTCTTACACCCTATCAAACGACTCCTTATTGTGTTAGCCGGGCCCACACCAACTATAAATTCACTTTCCTTCCACTGGGCCCACTATCCACGTGTCAAAATTTGAACGGATTCTCATACAACTTTATTGGTTATGTCAAACTCAATAAAATTTCTCAACTTGTTTACGTGACTATATATACCATGCCTGTTATATGTTCAAAGCACCCCAAAAAAATTAAAAACACTTTGAGATATTAGTTTTTATTAATTATAATCTGCAAAATGGCAACTAGTAAAACTTTTTTAATTTTAATTTTTGTGATATTAGCAACTACTAGTTCAACATTTGCTACGTTGGGAGAAATGGTGACTGTTCTTAGTAGGTAATCATTCCCGGTACCATTCTCGAATTTCTTGAAGGACAACTTCAGGTATCATAAAAATATTTTTTAATGTATGTACGTAAGTGTGACACTACTACTATAGTCATTCCCGGTACCATTCTTGATTTTTTTGAAGGACAACTTCAGGTATCATAAAAATATTTTTTTATGTATGTACATAAGTGTGACATTTCTATCGTTTTTCTTTTTTACCCTTGAATTGTATTATTTCGATGTTTATTAATATTAGTAATTGTTAGACTATCTATTTGAATTAGTAAACATGGCTAGGAGCGGACCTACGTTGAGTGAAAGGGTGTCAAGCGTCACCCTTTCCTCGAAATATTTTACTAAATATATGTATTAATACTATGCAAAAAGATTTATATAGTTAACAAAATGACACTACTAATTGACAGTAATTACCTATTGGCATATTGCAGCGGCGGAACCAAGATTTTCGTCTAGAATGTTCATACTTTAGGACGAGTAAAAAAAAATAAACCTTGATGATCAGATTATCAAAACAGAACTATGACTTCTGTTCTCTTTTTAAAGAGAAACGACGGAACTAAATTTTTTTAAAATAAAATGCCAAAGTCTGGGCTCAAACCCAGGCCCCCAAGGCGAATTTGAACAGCTTTAACCACTGGGCTATATTTCTTTGCTATGTCAAGAATATTCAACAATTAGTATATATCCAAAAATATTGATATTTAACATATATACTTGCAAAAATTTTCCAACGAAGGTTGTTCATGATCTGACAACTCTCGCAAAGGTGTAGCTCCGCCCCTGGCGTGCTGGTTCTCTCGTTGATTTTGTAGTAGAATTGAACTCAAGACCTTTTCTAAGCAAATGAGTCAAGGATATAACCTTCTTATATTTATGATAATTAAAATTTTTATTTTTCCTTCTATAAATATCGACAACGTTTTCTAAAAAATTTTGCATACACCACTGAACCCCACCATACTATGATGTACAACTATTTAGAGATGAATAATTCACATATATTTTTAAAAAATATATAAATGTAACTCATTAATAAATATATTGTTTTTTATTTAGTTTGTTTTAATTTATACGATTTACTTTTCTTTTCGAGTCAGGATGTGGACAAAAATACAGATGCAAGACTTGCAGATTACTTTGATGTAATTGGAGGAACAAGTACAGGAGGTTTATTGGCTGCTATGATAACTACTCCAAATGAAACCAATCGACCATTTGCTGCTGCCAAAGATATTGCACCTTTTTACTTCGAACATGGCCCTAAGATTTTTCAATCTAGGTACATATACATATTTATATTCCTATATTTTAATTTATTTGTCTAATTTTAACTTGATACGAAGTTTAAGAGTGTGAAAAAAGATTTTTGAATCTTCTAGTTTTAAATTGATGATATGTCAAACGTATCAAAATATCATTTAGGGAAAAAAGTTCGAAATATATTCGAACTTTGACCGAAATTGCTGTAACAATCCCAAACATTAGGCAGGACCTATTACCCCCTACACTATTTAATAATTTATTTTAAAGATATATAAGTGCTCACGCGGAAATCATAAATATTGTAACAGTATAAATAGTAAATTGTCCACGTGGGCACTTATATATCTTTAAAATACACTATTAAAAAGTATAGGGGTAATAGGTCCTGCCCAAAGTTTGGTATTGTTACGGTAATTTCGGTCAAAGTTAGAATATATTTCAGACTTTTTTCCCTTAAATATGTCAAGTTGGAAAGTTGAAATCAAAAATTCGCTAAAAAGTAAAAAAAAGATACATGTTGCTTAGATGGACTAAAAAAAAGAATAGGTCAAACAACTCGAAACAGACTGAAAGAAAGAAGAAGAATATGTTTTGAGTAAGTACACAACCTAAGATATTGTAATCTCTAAAGTTCCCTATCATTAATTTTTTTCTATCAAAATCTCTTCTCAGATACATATATGTCCCCTCTCAGATACATCTCTCCTATTAAGTAATGTATCATTTGCAATATGTATCGGATAGCCAAGGAATATATCCGAGAGTAATAAAATATTCAGTGTTTTTGTACGTAATTGAGTAAACTTCTAAGATAGGATGTAATTAGCCTCAAATATATGAGATTTCTGTTCTTTATACTTATATTTAATTTGGTTACATTGTACTATGCAGTGGTCAAAATTCAGGCCCAATATATGATGGAAAATATCTTATGCATGTTCTTCAAGAGAAATTTGGAGAAACTCGTTTGCATCAAGCTTTGACAGAAGTTGCCATCTCAACCTTTGACATCAAAACAAATAAGCCAGTAATATTCACTAAGTCACAGGTAAGTCAAAATATTAAGAAGTAAAATTGTATAGAAGCCAAGAAGTGTCAATATGTAATATACTTTACACTAATTTTTTATTTTTATTTTTTTTAAATGCAGTTAGCAAAGTCTCCAGAATTGGATGCTAAGATGTATGACATAAGTTATTCCACAGCAGCAGCTCCCGTATATTTTCCTCCACATTATTTTGTTACTAATACTAGTAATGGTGATAAATATGAGTTCAATCTTGTTGATGGTGGTGTTGCTGCTGGTAATCCGGTACTAATACCATACTCTCGATTCAATTTTTGAGTTACAATGTTTTTTCGAGATATCTAATCAATACTATTATGTGTTGTACGTGCAGTCGTTATTATCCATTAGCGTTGCAACGAAACTTGCAGAAGAGGATCCAGCATTTGCTTCAATTAAGTCATTGAATTACAAACAAATGTTGTTGCTCTCATTAGGGACTGGCACTACTTCAGAGTTTGATAAATCACATACAGCAGAAGAGGCAGCTAAATGGGGTATTCTACAATGGATGTTACCTTTACAGGAAATGACAAGTGCAGCAAGTTCTTACATGAATGATTATTACCTTTCTACTGTTTTTCAAGCTCTTGATTCACAAAACAATTACCTCAGGGTTCAAGTAAGTCCCAACTTAATTATTATTATTATTATTGGGAACTTACATAAATCTCACTAATCTAGTTTGCAGTATTACCTATTTTACCAATTTTTGATGTATCTAGGATATATGCATGGTCAAAATTAAGTGTAATTAGTTCTAGATACATTCTATCCAAGTGGATTCACATGAATCTTTAGAATCAGTGATGGATTCAGGATTTACATTAAGGAGGTTTGGAAAAAAATAGAGTAGTGCCTAAGATTTGATCTTGGATCCTTAAGGTGAGTTTTGAACCCCTCGACCACTGAGTCAGCCTCTAATCTTACATTTAGGAGGTTCAAAATCAATATATAGACAACGAACGTAATTTTTTGTCGGGAACCACCTCGTCAACCTCTAGGGCCGCTCCTGTCTAGAATACATTAGCAAATCTTGCTCGTTATCTCCTATCTCACTTGCCACTCTCTCATGTATTTGGTATCCCAGATACATGCGAATCACGGATGCATACAGATACATGTATCTAGTGCGATTTGCATGTATCTTGGATATATACGAATCTCACTCGCCTTTCTCCCTATTTTTGTGTATCTGGTAGCAAAAATGCATGTATCCAAGTATATTTTTTCTTAATATATGGTAGGGAACTCTTTAATAAGTGGTAAGATACGTACTATTTTAAAAGTATATATGATAGTGAAGTATGTCTAATTATGTAGCATTTTCATTATTATTATTTTATAATATGCAGGTCATATTTTCTTTGCTAACAATATGAGTATATTTAATTCCAGGAAAATGCATTAACAGGCACAACTACTAAAATGGATGATGCTTCTGTGGCTAATATGGAATTTTTAGTACAAGTTGGTAATAAATTACTCCCTCCGTCCACAATTGTTTGTCAAGGTAAGGTCATGCACACCCCTCAAGGAAAATTTAATACAAGATGTAATTGACTAATAATAACCCTACTATACCAAGAATACCAAAAGTCCACATAACTTTTCAATTGAACTACACTATCATTAAGGGCGGAATTGGAAAAAAGTGACTAATTATTTCTTGATTGTTTAAATTGACAATTAATCTTGGACATCTATTTTTAGTATACCTGCCAAACAATTGTGGACGGAGGGAGTATTGAAGAAATCAGTTTCCAAAGACGATCCTGAAACCTATGAGGAAGCTCTAAAGAGGTAAAACTCTGACGCGTTCGATTCTGTCGGTGCTTGAAATAATTCTTTTCTTTTTTTCATATTACTATATCTCGTCAGTCAACATTATTCATATTAGATTTCTAATAAATCTATTTTATTGCTAACTAAAATAGTTTATTTCGTTGTAGGTTTGCAAAATTGCTCTCTGATAGGAAGAAACTCCGAGCAAACAAAGCTTCTTATTAATTCAAGGTTTCGGATTGTAGTAGTAACCTTACTATGCTAAATAATAAGCGCTTGCAATATTTATGATTGATACCCTTAGAAAGTGACAACGGATGACTTCCATTACTAAATGGAAGAACTTTTCGCCCAGGCTTAACGGGGCCTTACTTATTCAGGGGGGAGAGTGGAGCCTCATCTGCAAATAATTCTCGATGTGAAAACATTGCGCGCAGTTAAGTATTTCAACCTCAAAAATAAAGGAGGAGTTTGAGGGATAAATTTCAATAGAAATGTCTCTCTATGTAATGTATGTTTGGATTATGTAACCTTTGGTTGTGTTAAATGTTTAAATAAATTATCGTGATTTTGTGCTTTGGCATTTGAATCTTCTTTTCTAAGCAAAAAGAAAAAAAATATAATTTGAAGTGCCAAATTAATATTATACAAATAATTATGATATGATATAAGAGATTCTTGAACTTAATTTAGATATCCTAGATGAATGAGAAAAAAAAAAGTACTACTTTGATGCAAGTAATTAGATCCATCACATAAGGATATCGAGGTGAATTAACAATATAATGTAATTGAAGTTATATACACGAAATAATATAATTTTTTATCATTTGCACAAGATGTTAAGAAGGTATATTGACATATATTAGAAGAAGTGGCGGTGATTAGGTAACAATCATCGTAAATGTATATCTATGGAAACACAAAACAAAAAATTAAGTAAAAAAATATCTAAGAATTAATATTGCATAGGCGTTTCAAACATCATATCACAATAATTTCTTGAACCCACTAAATCATCACACCATAGGTATTGACACTCAATTTTGACCCTCCCCGATAAGAATTAATCATCGAGCTTCCTAAATTTCAAAATATAATATAGCAGCAATTTTTATATATTATCATAACTCACATGGGAGGAAGTACGAGTTAATTTACTAAGCTCATTATTGAAGTTTTTTATAATATTCTTTCAAAAAATAAAAAAAAAATTGGGACATCAACTAGTTAATGGTTTACCATCTTGTAATATTCTAATATATATGTACATATTTCAACCATTTTTACATAAACTTTGAACGCATATATTTGAACTTCAACTATGTGTAAGTATATTACTTCATGCATATTACATTGAAGCTAGTTTAAATAGCGGTATTCAAATAAAATATTCGTAAATCTTTTACAAAATTTAGGGAAATAAAATGACCAAGACTTTATAATTTTTAAATATCTTGCATAATCAACAAGGGATGAGTGAGCTCTTTAATATATTTTTTTACGAGTAACTCCATTCTTGTATCTATACCTTGAAATTTGATTTGAATCTATTTTGTTTTTAGTTAATTCTCTTTTTTTGTTTTGTTTATATTACTCCTCTTTGTCACGTTCATACAAAATATGGTTGGCCAGAATCAATAATTGACCTATTTCTCTGTGTATATCTCGAACGGTGGCGCATATATTTGAACTTCAACTATGTGTAAGTATATTACTTCATGCATATTACATTGAAGCTAGTTTAAATAGCGGTATTCAAATAAAATATTCGTAAATCTTTTACAAAATTTAGGGAAATAAAATGACCAAGACTTTATAATTTTTAAATATCTTGCATAATCAACAAGGGATGAGTGAGCTCTTTAATATATTTTTTTACGAGTAACTCCATTCTTGTATCTATACCTTGAAATTTGATTTGAATCTATTTTGTTTTTAGTTAATTCTCTTTTTTTTTGTTTTGTTTATATTACTCCTCTTTGTCACGTTCATACAGAATATGGTTGGCAAGAATCAATAATTGACCTATTTCTCTGTGTATATCTCGAACGGTGGTTGCTTAAATTTTGTATATTTACAATATATATATATATTTCATAATTAGGTATATAATTAATATATTTTATGATTATTCGAAAATCGTCTCAAAAAGATTTTGTTTTAATTGAATATTTGGTTAACTAGTTTAGTTATATAATAGTTTATATTTTTGAAATAGTTAGTTTATAGCTAAGTTAATTATTTTATTGCGTTGAAATTAAGAAGCTCTTTAATTAACTTGTATTAATTCGTCTTATTTAAATTACTAGCCGAACTTATCCTAATTAACTAAGTTTGGCTACATTTATGTTTTTCCATTGGCAATAATATGAATTCCTATGGCCAAAACTCAAATTCAATTTTAGCCTACTTATTTAAGAGAAAAGAGCAATTATTTGGGCCCCACTTCTAATTTCCAGGAGCCCATATTTTCAATTTGCCCAGCACTTGTCCGTTTTTCCCATATTCCCTTTTAATTTCCAACCAACCAATTTTTTTCAGCCCAACGTTTCAGCAGCCCCATCTCTTTTCGAAATTCCAAACCACCCAGGCCAATTCTCAGTCGACCCGGCCCATTTCCAATTCTAAAAGAACCCAGCAGCTTCCAAACGTAAAACACCATCAGCAGCTTCCATCTTCACAACAAGAACACGACATCGACATAAATTCCAAGCGACATCAACGGAATATGTCGTCCCAACGTTCACAAAGAAAATCAAGCAGCAATTCAATGTCAATCGATTCAAATGGAGATACACGGTGTCTCATGGTGTCAAGCCAGGGACGGCTCAACGTAATTGGGGGCCTAAAGCGAAATTTTAATTCAAATATAAATACACTCCATATACATATTTATTCAAAAAAAAAAAAAACACTATTTAGATGAAAATTATTAGTACTTAATACTCTTTTTTCAGTTACTAGTTTTAGATAAGATTTTATCAACTCAACATTAAAAACATCCTTTAAGTGAGATGATTATTATATGTATTGTTAACATAATGATATAAGTAATAAGTTGATAAATATTAAATAAAGATAAGAGTTAGAACCATAGAATTTGACTCAAAAAGTTGATGACTTGATTTACCTCATTTTAATATGCTTAGAGTAATGCTTGAAACTAAAATTTAAAAAGAAATAAAAAGAATTTGTAATTCATTTTGTTCAACACTTTTCACTGTTAATTCTTATTTTTAACAAAGCACAAAAAGATGTTAAAAGTGAATAAAAATAATTTATTTTAAAAAAAATATATATTTTTTATCATAAATAATTATTTTTTCTATATTTGGGGGCCCCGAAATTTGGGGGCCTAAGGCAAAGGACTTATTTTTGAAAGTGTAGAGCCGGCCCTGTGTCAAGCGAATCAGAGACCAGTATGATTTTGTTGTCTTCTTCTCCAATGTCCTTTTCAACTAGTACCAACAGCGCAGTAAAAAAAGCACGCGTCTACCCTCCTTTCCTCTTCCGAAAAGAGTCAAAATTGCAGGAAAAAGGGTGTTTCCCTTAAATAGTGAAATAATTTTTGAGTTTGAAATTCAAGTTGGCCCTAGTTCCATCCGCATTCCCCCCAAAATCTACCCTAATTTCCCCTATATAACATCTTTTCCATTCATTGGTAAAGAGGAATTTTTTTTTATTTTTTTAGTTGAGAATTTTGAGTTTAGAAAAACATTAGAGAAGGATTGGATTTTTTTTCTTGTAGCAAGAACAATACAGAGAAAGCTTAAGCACTAGTATTTCAAAATACAAGTTAAAATAGGTTTCGGAGGCAGACGAGACTAGAAGCTTTTAGGTGTTTGGGTTCAGTGTTCGGCTCAAATTGCTTGTTCGTCATTCGTGTCCGAATCCTTGTGGTAGGAAGATCAGCTCTTCGCTCGTCGTTGTCCCTTGTTCGCTGCACCTTGTAAGGTAACGCCTTCTCGCAAATGTTCTTTCCTTCTTTTCTTTCTGTTTTTTTAAGGCAGTGCTCTGACGACGAGAGTTGTTACTTAGTTTGTGTTAGCTGTTAGCTGCTAGTTAGTGGATATGTGGTATATATGTTCTTGGTCTTTCCATCGAGTCGGTACAATGTCGAGTCAAAACTTTGGATATTCGTGGTTATTCTATGTTATTTTAGTTGAAGTTTTGCCTTTCGTTGATTTCTCTTTTCGAGTTTGCTCCTTGAAAGTCATCAAATCTGTTTATTTCCGTAATACTCGACACCATATCTTTCATTCCTTCACCTCGAGTTGAACGAATGAATTAAGATGTCAACATTTAGACCTCATGTGTGGTGCTTACGACTATTCGAAATTCGTATTGTGTTTTCTATCTGCATAAATGGCTTCATAGGCTTTGAGATGATTTTAAGTTCGAATTATATTGTGTATATGTCACTGAACCGATTTGCTTTGCACACATTTACCCTGCTTTGTTGTTGATGCTACATGCCCCTTTGGAAAAGTTGTTTTAGTCAAATAGAGCATCACAATTTGGATAAGTTTCTAATGTGTCATTTACTGGAAGACATCTTTGTATTTAATACATATTCATTTTGAGTGATTTTGCACTGGTTTGTTGATTGAGGCTTCCTGTAGTAGAGTTTTATGATAAAAAAATAAAAACTCTTCGTTGCGTTCAATTTTGCGTAACTGTTTGGTTTATGTCCTATGTTTTGTCGAAGAAATACTCCCCTTAGCATATAATATCCATATGTGTTCTTCACTGACCATCGAATAAATATACACATTTGGGTTGGGTAAATTTTATTTTTTTTCGAATCTATTGCTAATCGGATCATTTATGTTTGTTTATTTATGTATTTATTTTATGTCACTGTGTGGCGTCATTTTGGTATCACTGCTCACGTAGGTTGTTATATTGGTCTGTTTTGTTTGTAATGGCAGTTTGTCCATGTGCCCAACTTATTTGTTTTGTCCTAATTATTTGGAGGCATGTTAGATGTCTATTATTATTTTTTTAAAATTTTAGTTTGTCTTATTTTTATTTATTTATTTATTTTTGTTTTGTCTTTCATGTACATAATTTCGCCCTAAGCTTTACCTCTTCTTAGTTGTGTGTTAGAGATCAATTGCTACCAATTGTTATGTGTTGCCAACTATTTTCACTCTAATTCTATCTTTTTCTCTTGCATGTAAAATCTGTCCGAGTTCCCCAAGAACTCGCTCCTTCATTTGCATTTCGAGAGAGCAACAAAAGCTCAAATCTCTTCTTCATTGAGTCAACCGGCTATTAAGAATCGATGAACAGGTCTCGAAGTTGAAAGAAAAGTAGAGCAGATCGGGAGTGGAAAAAGATTGGGCCGAAAGCCCGCCCCTATTTATTCGAAATTGTATTTTATTATATTGGGCCTAAACCCCCTTGTCATTATTTATTATTATTGCGTTAGTTCTTAGGACAGGTGAAATTTGGGCCAAAGG
>NW_006239698.1:85271-85784 GCF_000226075.1 Solanum tuberosum | reverse complement strand
AATTAATTATTTGGCTATCTGTTTAATTGTTTACTTGTTTAAATTATCGTATCTTATATTAATTGTGACATTCATGGCACCCGATTCCGCCAAACGGCAAATAGATTGCATTAGGAAAAAAGGCAGTTACGTGGCTTACCACGGCTGTCCTTCAAAAAAAACACAAGTTTAATTTCTTTGGAAGTGATACACGAATAGTTGGCTTGTGGTCATCCAACGTCGTTTATTAGACTTCACCCCGTTGTTTGTCCGACTCGGGTAACCGTCATTTCTAAACCAATTCTAGTCAACCTAGAGTAGAGCGAAACCAAATCCAAATCTAAGCATTAGCCTAAGACGACTTAATACCCAAGGCGTATTAAGTCCATTAGTAAAATCGCCAAAAATCATGTCCAAGGTCCACGACCTAACGACATATCATATTATTTGACATTTGAAAGATGTATGTGTGGAAACCTAATTGTTGCCTATTTGGGGGAGGGAATCTTAACCGTGCTTTATTTTGAAGGTATG
>NW_006239698.1:76490-85114 GCF_000226075.1 Solanum tuberosum | reverse complement strand
TGGCCCGAGCTTATTGAAGTACTCACGGGTTATTGGGACAACGAGAAAATGGTGTTCAGATTTGGAACCATGGAGATCACCCCGACAATTGAGGAAATTCGGGACGGAATAGACACAGTCGGTACAGGGCTTGAAAGAAGAGTGAGAAAACAGGAACACATCTTAATCCCTAACAAGCCTACTCTCGAGGATATTATAAATTGGCTCGGATTAAGAAAGGATTACGCCTTCTGGGCCGATGGTTCTAGCGTTTCTTTCATGGATCTCTATGTTAGATTAGGGAATGAAACCTTTTATGCGAATTACAATCAAGAGTTCAGGGTTACCTTCAGAGAATGGGACGGGATCAGACCTTTGGCATTCACTATCGCGCTATTAGGCACTATGGTTTTTCCCCAAGGCCCGAGCCTCAGCATCAACACCCGAGTAATAATGCTTGCACACACTCTCTTCCACGGGCATCTGAACCAAGGGCAAGTGAAGTATTATCCTATCGCGCCTGTCATCCTGTCCGACATGTACCGTGCTTTGGGAAAATGCAAGGAAGGACATCGCTACTTTCAGGGTTGCGATCTCCTCCTCCAATGGTGGATACTGAGCCACTTAGCGAAGGGACACGGGACTCAAAAGCTACACACCCTCGATGATAATAATTCTCTCTAGGGTTTGAATGATATGTTGTTTTGGACAGATTTAGAAAATAGGAGAACTAGAGGAAGATGGGCTCAGATTTTCTCCGAGTTGAGAGAAGAAAATATCCCGTGGATGTTCGACCGTTTTATCTCGAAAGATGCCATAGTACGGGGCAACAGAAAACTTGTGCTTTCTCTACTAGGTATTCGAGGTATCCGCCCGTATGCGCCCATCCGGGTCTTGAGGCAGTTCGGAAGAAGATAAACTACACCTCCAGAAGCATACTACCGTATCTATGTGTTTGAGATTGCGGATGATAGAGTGCCGGATGCTTCAGAGATGCTAAGAAAATGGAAAAGAGCAGTGCGAATGAAAGATGACACCATTGCCGCGGACCGATTCAAAGCTGGGTACGATGAAACCTACAAAGATTGGTTGAAGGGAAATATACAAGGTATCTCTTTCTCAGTTCCAAACATTTATCGCAGTGTAGAGGACAAAGAGTCCAAAGCTTGATAGAACTAAGAGAGATAAGAAGAGAAGCCTAGGAAATGCACGAGGAATTTCTCCGAAAGCAAGAGGAGGATAAGTACGCCCTCGAGAGCGTAACTCAAGAATTAGAAAGCTTGAGAAGCGATTTGGGAGAGCTTAACTTATGGATTAGAGATAAGAAAAGCGGAATGTGTCTCGAGGACTGGGAAGAGAAAGGCCGCCGAAGTGAAGGATACTTGCTAATGATTCAATATAGGCTTCAACATCTCATGGCACAGAACAAGAGGAGCAGATCAGAGGCGGGGCCATCAGGAGCATCTTAGCGGATTCGCCCCTGTGTGGGTTTTTCTATACGTACTTATTGTTATTGGCCTCTGCGTGGGCTTGCATTTCTTGTATTTTGGTACTCTTTTCAAATGACCCCTGAGCGGGCCTTTCCTTTGTGTTTTTCGTTTATTCCCTACTTCCCCTGCTTAATTTTGCTTCTTGAACATCATTTTATATGCGAAATTTGCTTTAGGGTAACAAAATGGTTTAATTCTACACAAACATCTTTCAAATACGCTCGGCCTACCCTTGGCACAAAAGGGCCCCCTACTTGTTTAGGACACGCGATATATGTTTGTATGTTTTAAACTGTTTATGTGATATGTTGCTTTGAATGAGGACATTTTAACCCACTCCTTTCAAAATTTTCTGAAAATTTCCCCAATACCAAATACAAGTCACTACCAAAATGTTCGACCAAAATTCCACAAGTCTGGAGTTTCTCAGCCAGAAACAAAATCCTACTATCAAATCCTAAAATGTTACTCTATCATCCCAGGAAAGGTGAAATTGCTGCTAAGATGGAAAAGAGCAAGAATGACGAAGTGAAAACGGCTGAAGAGAGTCTAAGGATGAAATTGCATCGACTCAAACAAGAGATTCGAGAGATGGGAGAAAGAGGAATAGAAGTAGAATTAGCCACCGCAGCTGCGCAAGCCAAAAGTGCAGCACTGGACGCGGAGTTAGCGACTAAGATGGCAAGATATGTTGTCCTGAATGAGGAAACGGTTGCTATGCGGAAGGAACATGATGCCTTCAACAATGATATAACCATGAGGCTTCAAAAACTACATGGAAAATACCCTTTCTTCAACCAAGAGGCCACCAACAGTGGTCCTGAAGGCACTGGACCTGAATCTGTTGAAAGAGGAACTTGAAGAGGAAATTGTCTATAGACCTCCTTTCAAGGGACGGTGGAAAGAAGAGAATGAGGAAACCGCCCCCGAAGCATATGAGTTTACCCCCCGTGGCTAATACGATAGTCAGAGGAAGGAGCTTCGGTGAAGGCACCATCGAGCTTTTAGGAGCTTTCTTATCTGTTTTTCACTTTCCTTGTAATCACCAGAAATGAATGAATGAAAATGAAAATTTTCCTTTGTATTCGAACTACGTAGGGCCTGAATTCTCCTTAGGAGATACGTAGGCAGCCTTTCAAGGCCCGGCCCCTATCTTTTTCAAATTTTCTTTTCCCCCCTCTTTCATTCTACAAGGAAACATTGAGTTCAGATCAACAGATGCCAGAAGATGCAATAGAAGACCTTAGCTCAACGCAATTTAGCCTTTCTAAGTCACTAGCCCCAAAATAAAACGAGCAAATTACTGCCTGTTCAAAAAATAAGTCCCCATTATTCGTGGGTTAACATGTTCTCAAACGAAGCAACTCATATGTGTTTATCTGCTTTCTATGTGATATCTTGCATCATTCATCCAGAACTAATACTAACAGATTTGCCTTTGAGTTGTTTTTCTCTACAGGTAGTTAGAACTGATCTGTGTTGATACACTGGCCGATCATCCTTATTTCACTAGATCTAAAGGGCCTACAGATTCCTTTCCCAGCCAAAGTTCCCAAAAAGGAAAAGCAGCAATGGTGATAACAACGAAGAAATCGACCTTACTGATGTCGTGGTAGCTCAGCCCGTCCTTGCCGATCAGAAGGAACTGATCCTACAGTTGATGCAACAAATTGCTGAGATGAGGGTCGAGATGCAAAGAAAACAAGATTTGCCTTCTCCGATTTTTGCTGTCAACGCTCAACCAAATGGAAGACCTCCAGCTCAAATTCCCCCTCCTAATGTGGAACAAGCTCAGAACCCGCCTTCAAGTCCCGCTCGTAATCCCTCCATCATTGACCTTACCACCCAAAACCCCCATTACGCCTCAGCCTCTTATCAAACACCACCCCCTCCTCAAAATACCAACCTCCAAGCACCACTCCCTTCCTCCAATGCAAACCACCAAACTGGCCTACCCCCTCAAAGCCAAAATGTTAACCGCCCGCACATTTCCCTCCATCACCAAAATCAACACACCAACCCTCAGATTTTCCCTCAAAATTATCAAGCCACTCAAAATGCCCAAAGTCCCTCTATTTCTCCACCACTACCACAAAAATCCACTTTCCAAATACCAGTCCCCAATGAGCATGACGCCCATGGTTCGGAGCTCGACCACTATGAAGAGAGAGAAAGAGTGGAGGTCAAAGGAAGAGACCTTCAAGATAGATATGAAGGAGGAAATTAGAAAGGTCATGAAGGAGTTGAATTGCATTCCTGAGGTCGCCGGGTTGAGTTACGAAGACCTGTGCATTCATCCGAACTTGGACCTCCCGGAAGGGTTCAAGGTGCCAAAATTTGACATCTTCGGAGGAACGGGGAACCCCTTAGCACACCTGAGGGCCTACTATGACCAACTCGTGGGAGTTGGAAGAGACGAAGCTTTGTTAATGTGGCTTTTTAACCGAAGTCTGAGAGGAGAGGCTCTAGAGTGGTTTACGTCTCATGAAACGAGACTGTGGTCTAGTTGGAACGCTCTGGCTAAGGACTTCATCGAACGATTCACCTAAAATGTGGAGATTGTTCCTGAAAGTTACAGAGAATCCGCATATAGATAGCGAAAGGAGGCAGCTAGAGTTTGGCCTCCTATGTTAGAAAAGGAAATTGTCGAAGTGTTTGTGCGAGTGCAGGAGCCCGAATACTATGACAGAATTATGTTGCTCGTGGGAGCGAAATTTGCTGAGATAGTCAAGGTAGGTGAGACTATCGAAGATGGATTGAGAACCGGGAAGATTACAAGTGTTGCTGCCCCGCCCGGATCTTCGGGATTGTTGAAGAAGAAAAGAGAGGATGTGTCCTCTATCTCTTATGAGGGGAGGAAGACCCCAAGGAAATCCTCATCATACCAAGGTCGTTCTCGACCTTCACAGACTTCATACTCGGCTCGCTATGCACCGGATGATTACCAAAGTACCCCTCCCTCCAGTTATCAAAATACCCCTCCACAACCAAACTACCAAACCAACTCATATCCCAGATATCAAGCCCCCCGTCCGAATGCTCTAAATTATCGCCAAATGCCTCCCCCTCAACAAGGCAATTACGATCCCTCCCGTCCTAAATTTGAGAAGAAGCCTGCTAGAACTTTCACTCCGCTTATTGAAAGCTGAACAAAGCTGTTAGAGCGATTAACCGCGGTAGGATATATTCATCCAGTGGGTCCCAAGCTGATTGGCACTAGCTCAAAGTTTTACAGACCTGATCAGAGGTGCGCGTATCACTCCAACAATGTCAGACACGATACCGAGGACTGTATCAACCTGAAGCATAAGATCCAAGACCTGATTGACTAGAATGTGGTCTCCTTTCAGACAGTCGCGCCCAATGTCAATAGTAATCCTTTGCCAAATCATGGAGGCACCACTATCAATATGATAGAGACAGATGATGACTGGTGCGTGACGAAGACAATAGTTTCGATTGCTCCTGATGAACTGAAAAGGGCTGTAGCTTCGTTGAGCATCAGAGAGAAGAAAAAGTTTGTGATTCTGACACCTGAGAAGGCTGTACCCTTGGTGCCACAAGAAACTCTTACCCAACTAAAATTTGTTATTGAAACGGTTGTTACCCAGGGTATGACCAGATTCAGCAAGTGCTACACACCGAAAGAGTTGGCTCAAGGAGGGCAGAAGAAGGACCAAGCAAAAAGGCCGATTAGTGAAGCCGAAGCTGAGGAGTTCTGGAGAAAAATGCAACCGAAAGATTATTCAATTGTGAAGCATTTGGAGAAGACGCCGGCTCAGATCTCTGTGTGGGCCTTGTTGATGAGTTCACAACTGCATAGGCAAGCGTTGATGAAGGCTCTGGATGATACTTATGTGCCCGTAGGTACCAAAAGTGACAATCTAGTAGCCATGATAAACTAGGTCATCCGAGGACACCGAATTAGTTTTTGTGACGAAGAGCTGCCCTTTGAAGGCAGGATGCACAACAAAGCTCTGCACGTCACCACTATGTGTCAGGACAAGATAATAAATCGCGTCTTGGTCGATGACGGATCCGGTCTTAATATTTTCCCACATTCGACCCTGAGGCAGCTAAAATTTGATTTGGGAAAGCTTCACCAGAACTAAGTCAATGTGAGGGCTTTTGATGGAGTGCAAAGAGTCACATTGGGTGCAGTGAATTTGGATATTCAGGTGGGTCCAGCGGAATTCAACGTCGAGTTCCAGGTGTTGGACATCAATACTAGCTATCATTTGCTTCTTGGAAGACCGTTTATCCATATGGCTGGGGCTGTGCCGTCTACCCTTCACCAACTAATGAAGTTTGTTTGGAAGGACCAGGAATTGATCATTTATGGTGAAGGCAGTCATTCCAATGGATATGCACCGATCGTTGATGATGTCTCTCGAGATTGTGATTTCTATACGGTGGAGCTGGTAAATGCCACCGGTGATGACTTGGCTCCACAGCCTCCTATGCCTACCGTGTACAAGATGATTGCTACCGTCATGCTCCAAAATGGTTTCGAACCACGTTTTGGATTGGGGAAGCACTTTAAAGGAATCGTCGGGCCTGTCCAAATTCCCACCAAAGGAGCAAAGTTTGGTTTGGGGTATGTCCCCACGGATGCTGATGAAGCAGAGATGAAGAACAAGAGTATTGATCAAGCATTGACTAGGCCAATTCCTTATTTGTACCAGTCATTTCCAGTACGAGAAAATGTCAACGATAGTGGTCTCGGGGAAGGAATCTGGGGCCTTTTCGAGGAGATTGATGCGGTTATCGATGAAAAGGCTGGGACATCAGGCATCCGTGATGCAGAACTTGAGGAGCGATTGCAGAACTGGACCTCCACACCACTCCTGATTTCCCGTTCATCTGGGTAGAAAGACATGTGTCTTTGTTTGTTTTAAAATCGGTGGTAGTCCGGAGAGGCCCGAGACCCACCCTTTATGCAATCATTATTTGTTTAAAGCTTTTAAATTCCCTTGTGATGTTTAAAAAGGCAAAATGGCCCTCGACCATGGCCAAAGTTTGTGTTTGTCTTTCAATTTAAATGAAAAGCCTCTTTTATCAAAATTTGTTTACTTATCTGTTTATATTTTACTTTCCTAACTTTGTTTGTTTATGATTTCAGTAATATTAATTTAAAACCTGCCAATGTCATGTCATGAACCGAGTGAACGAAATGAGGCATGTGATGATGAGTCTGAGGAATATGAAGAATAAAATGAGGTACCCGAACATGTTGCAGAAGAGTTTCGACAATTCGAGAATCAACACAAGCCAAATCTTAGAAGAAACTGAAACTGTGAATCTCGGAGATGAGGAATGTGTCAAGAAGTCATAATCAGTGTCCATCTGACTGAAGCCCAGAGAAGAGACCTGGTTCGTTTGCTCAGGGAGTACATTGATGTATTTGCCTGGTCTTATAAAGACATGCCAGGGCTGAGCACGAATATAGTGTCCCACAAGTTGCCGATCAATCCAGATTTCAGTCCAGTAAAACAAAAGACTCAAAAATTCAAGCCTGAGTTGAGTTTGAAGGTCAAGGAGGACATTACAAAATAGATCGAGTCTCAAGTAGTGGAAGGGCCGCAATATCCAACTTGGTTAGCTAACGTTGTTCCGGTTGCCAAGAAAGATGGAAAAATCAGAATTTGTGTCGACTACAGAGATCTCAACAAAGCTAGCCCGAAAGATAATTTCCCATTGCCAAACATTCACATTCTCATTGATAATTGTGCTAAGCATGAGATGCAGTCATTTGTGGATTGTTATGCTGGTTACCACCAGATCCTGATGGATGAAGAAGACGCAGAAAAGACAGCTTTCATCACGCCCTGGGGCGTATATCATTATCGGTGATGCCTTTTGGTCTCAAGAATACCGGTGCTACTTATATGAGGGCCATGACAATCATTTTTCATGATATGATTCACAAGGAGATCGAGGTGTATGTAGATGATGTCATAATCAAGTCCCGCGAGAGTTCAGACCACTTGACTCACTTGAGAAAATTCATTGATCGCCTATGCCGATACAATTTGAAGTTAAATCCTGTCAAGTGTGCTTTTGGAGTGCCAGCTGGCAAATTGTTGGGATTTATAGTCAGCAGGAGGGGCATTGAGCTTGACCCTTCCAAGATCAAGGCAATCCAGGAATTACCTCCTCCGAAGACCAAGAAAGAGGTGATAAGTTTTTTAGGAAGGTTGAACTACATCAGCCGGTTTATAGCTCAATCCACCGTGGTGTGTGAGCCCATCTTTAAGTTATTGAAAAAAGATGTCTCGACCAAGTGGACCGGAGAATGTCAAACTGCTTTTGACGCCATCAAGACCTATTTGTCCAATCCGCCGGTGTTAGTCCCTCCGCGAGAAGGGAGTCCGCTATTGCTATATTTTTCTGTCTCAAATAATGCATTGGGATGCGTGCTCGGTCAACATGACGAAACTGGGAAGAAAGAGCGAGCCATTTATTACTTGAGCAAAAAGTTCACCCCATATGAGGCTCGTTACACTCTTTTGGAGAGAACATGTTGTGCTTTGACTTGGATCGCTCAAAACTTGAGACATTATTTGTCTTCTTATACCACATACCTTATTTCCAGAATGGACCCGTTGAAGTACATTTTCCAGAAAGCAATGCCGATGGGGAAGTTGGCTAAGTGGAAAATGCTTTTGAGTGAGTTTGACATTGTGTATGTGACTCAAAAGGCAATAAAAGCACAAGCCTTGGCCGATCATCTTGCAGAGAATCCAGTTGATGAGGAGTACGAACCGCTCAAGACCTATTTTCCTGACGATGAAGTTTCATTTGTGGGTGAAGATATTTCTGAAGCCTACCCCGGTTGGAGAGTATTTTTTTACGGAGCGACGAATCACCAAGGGAAAGGTATCGGAGCGGTCTTAGTGTCAGAATCTGGTCAGCATTATCCTATGGCGGCTAAACTCCGATTTAATTGCACAAACAACATGACTGAGTATGTAACTTGCACCCTCGGTCTGAAGATGGCAATTGATATGAGCGTTCATGAGCTGTTAGTTATTGGAGATTCAGATTTGCTGATTCATCAGGTTCAAGGAGAATGGGCCGTAAAGAACCCAAAGATCACACCGTATGTAAAGTATATACAGAAGTTGTGCAAAAGATTCCGCAAGATTGAGTTCA